>NW_025999913.1:17704478-17809728 GCF_001458135.2 Marmota marmota marmota
CTCTCTCTCTCTCTCTCTCTCTCTCTCTCTCTCTCTCTCTCTCTCTCACACACACACACACACACACACACACACACCCCTTTGATCATTTCAGTAGGCTTATGTAATGCTTCTTTCTCCCTTTCTATCTATCTTCCTACCAAACCACATACTCTTCTGATTCTTGAAAGGGTTGCTTTATCTCTGCCTTAGGTTCTATGCTCACACTCTTTCATCTTGTAGAATGATTTTATTTTTTACCCTGATATACCTGCATTTCTTCATCCTACATAGATAATCTGAAAAATCGCTCCACCTATTATTCCATCTAGCATTGTACATTTCTTGGGGACACAATGTCTGTGACTTAGTAATCAGTATGCCGCTTACACCGGCCCTGCCCATCTGGACCCAACTATGTCCTCTTCTCTTGTACGGCTGTGCAGGCAGGGATCATGTCTGTCTTGGCCACTTCTGTATCCCTAGAACCTGATACCCAATACACAGCTGCTGGTGCCTAACAAGTAGTCAGTAAATATTGATTATTTAATAAGTGAAAACAAAATCAGATTACCATTGAACCAGAGATCTAGAAAGGCTTAAAGTCTCCTCATAAGGAACTTTCTTTAATACTGTATTATCATTAATTCCCTCAACTTCCATCTTCCGTGTAATGCCAAGGAATTTAGAGCAACTTCCCAATGTCATCATTTAGTCATACAATTGGAGTCTAGAGTTGCTGATTTGTGTGTTTTTCTATGCTGGCTACAGTAAATTCAAAGACCACACTTTCTTAGAACTGAAAGGGTAAAACTAACACTGTAAACATGTCTTTACACCTATGATAGGCTTAGATCAAGCAATATTACTTATATAAGTTATATGAAAAGCAATAACCATTTAATAAGAGAATGAATAATAGAGAATAATAATAGTGAAGGAGAGAATTAAAAAAGGACAAGCCACAGATGGAGAGAAAGTCATTGTAAAACATAGATCCAAGAAAGAACATGCATGCATATTATTCAAAGAACTCTTAAAACTCTTAACTAATTTTAAGAAAACTTTCCAAATAAAAAATGGGAAAAAGATTAAGAATTTCCTCAAATTAAAGTTATAGATACCAAACTGCAAATTGAGGAAGCTCGAAGAATACCAAGAAGGATAAATCAAAGTCAAATCCACATAAAACAAAAATAACAGAACAAACCACACGCAGGCATGGAATTTCCAACCCACAGAAAATCAAAGATAAAGAGAAAATCCTGAAGGAAACCAGATGGGGAAACACCTTACTTATGAAGAAGAAGAAAGGTAAGAAATAAAACAAATTCTCAAAAACAGATTATGCAAACAAGAGAGTAGAGTAAAATACTTAATGTTAAGAAGGAAAAAAACAAGAATCTTCCAAACACCAACCTTGATATCTTTACTTTGTGAACTTATCCTTTAAAAGTAAAAGAGAAATAAAGACTTTCTTGAGCAGGTAAAAATTGAAGTAAAAAACTAGTTTCCATTCTTTGTGCCTTGTAAGAAACACTAAAAGAATTTTATTAAAGAAAAAGGAAAACAATGTAAATCAGAAGCTGCAATCTACATGAAGAAAAGGAGAGCAGCAGAGAAGGGTTAACTGAAGGTCCAAATGAAGACCTTTCTTCTCGTCGGGGTGTGTGTGTGTGTGTGTGTGTGTGTGTGTTGCTGGGGACTGAACCCAGGGCCTCACGTGTGCTGGGCAAATGCTCCACCACCATGCCATATTCCCAGCCCTATCTTTTTTATTCCTAACTGATCTGCCAGGTAATAGCTTCTTCAAAATAACGAGGGCAATATGATATCTTTTCCGTCTACTTGCTTATGGGCATGCACACCTATACATGCTCACGTACCAGACAAAGGAATGACGACAGCTGTGATACCAGGCCTGGAAGGAAGGAGCTACAGTAGTTCATCATAGGGTGAGCTTCCTACGGACCCAGCACACAGTCCTAGGTTAGAGTGAACTTGGATTAGTTGTGAAGGTGTATTGCAAAGTCCAAGACAATCACACTGAAGATTTTTTAAAAAGGTACAAGTCATGCTAGGAAAGGAGAGAAAATAAAATCATAAAATATGTAAAATGCTCAATTAAAATCACAAAAGGCAGCCCAAATGGAAGACAAGGCTAGGAACAAAGAAAAAGAGCAACAATTTGAAAACAGAAATATGACAGATATTAATTCAAATATATCAATAATCACTGAAAATCGGTGGTCTGAAAGCTCTCATTAAAGACTGACATCATCAGAGTGAATAAACTACAAGATCCACATGTTGTTCTCTCTCACACACACACACACATACTCACACACACACACACACTCACACACACACACTCACACAGGAATTCACTTTAAATATAAAAGCATACATAGATTAAAAATAAATGGATGACAAAAAATGTTTGATACTACTAATAATCAAAAGATAGCAGTAGTTACATTAATTTGATTCATATTAGACTTCAAAACAAGGATGTTACCAGATAGGAAGGGTAATACACAGAGAGAAAAGATCCAATTCATGAAAAAGACATAACAGTCTTTTTTTTTTTTTTTTAAATATTTATTTATTTTTTTTAGTTCTTGGCGGACACAACATCTTTGTTTGTATGTGGTGCTGAGGATCGAACACGGGCCGCACGCATGCCAGGCGAGCGCGCTACCGCTTGAGCCACATCCCCAGCCCCATAACAGTCTTTTAATGTGTATGAGCTCAGCAAAGCATCAAACTGCACAAGACAGAAGCTGATAGCATTGAAGGAGAAATAGATAAATCAACTATCATAGCTAGAGATTGCAGCACCCCTCTATCAAAAGTCAACAGATCCAACAAGCAGAAAATCAGTAAAAATATAGTTGAACTAAACGTCATGGTCAATCAGCTGGATAAATTGATATCTAAAAATTAATTCATCCAACAACAGTAAAAACCCTATTCTCAAGCTCTCCAGGATCACTCATCATGTTAGACAACTCTAGACAACAAAACTCATTGTAACAAATTTAAAATAACGAAACTAATATAATGTCTTATCTCAGATCACAATACAAATAAACCAGAGATCATTAACAGAAAGATACAAGGAATTTTCAAAATATACAGATCCTATATACATAAGAATCAAAGAAGAAATCTCAAATAACTTTAGAAATATTATGAAATAAAAGCAAATGAAAACATAAAGCTGATTGAAACTTATGGAATGCATCAAAAGCAGTGCTCAGAGGAAAACTTATAGCATTAAATTATTGTATCAGAAGAGAAGAATGAATTGAAAATTAATAATCTTCATTATGCCTTAGGAAACCAGGAAGAGAAAGCTTAATACAAACTAAACAGAAGAAAAGAAATAACAAAAATCAGAGGAGAAAATAATGAAATGAAAAGCAGGAAGTCACTAAGGGGAATTCGAACACCGCTGTGACCCCGTGTGGGGCTCCGGGCCTCAGCATTCGAGTAGGACAGTGGAGTTGCAGCAGGACCAAAGCCCAAAGTCCCAGCCCACACAAGGTTCAGCATGCACCTTAGCAGAATCACCTCTCGCCACATCTGTAGATCCCCAAGACCCACTCCCACACGAGTCACGCAGCTGCTACCTACCCACAGCACAACGCCATCACCCCGTTCCCCCCACCTCACCAGGCTCCTCCAACTCACCAGACACCCGGGCACTGAAAGCAGACGCCACCATCTTGACTCAACATTCTCGCCATTCAGCTGGGGGCAGTTTCCAGATGGGATCTCCAGCGGCCAGGTACCTGGTTTCCAAACTTCCCCCCTCCCCAGCAGTGGTAACCCAACCAGTAGCTGCCCAACACAGATGTGCAGTGTGACCAGAGAGCTGCCCACGGGAGCCCCGGGGTGAGACTCTCCTCAATTGGGAACTGATTGCCAGGGGAGAGGGAGAGACCAGGACCTGGGAAATCTCCAGGCAAGAGAGGGAGATAGTACGGGGCGCTCACATCATATGAGCAAGCGGTTCCAAAGAGAGACCCTTGAGGTGCACTCTTCCTGCAGGGACTGGTGGGTGCCACTCCCCGCATCCAGGGGCCCTGCACCAGGAGCAGTCTTCCCACCTTGGTTACCTCCATCATCTGGAGGGCAGAGACACCAGCTTACAACAGACGACACCACCTACCGGATGAGAAGATCTCTAAAGCTAGCCACAACCCTGGCTTCTTCCTTCGAGTTGTTTGCTTATTTATTTGTTTGTTGGTTTGTTTGTTTTTTCTCTTCTACCCCTCTATCCTCCGGCCCTCACATCCCCAACATATGTGAAACCAAGAACTTGGCATGAAGTAGGACTTTAAGGACTGAGTCACTGAATAGTATAATATAGAGGTGTTGGATAGGCCCTTTTTCTTCTTTTCCTTTTTCTTCTTTCATTTTTCTTTCCCCCTCCAAATTTTACTGTTTGAACATCTGTATTTTTCTAAATACATATGTGTGTTTGTTTTATGTACTCTACTGTCGTCCCACATACATGCCTACCCTAAATTACTTCCTGTCTATTCTCTTGCTACTAACCTCTTCATTAGATTTCTCCTTCACACTTCCTAAGATATATTGACTCTATATCCTCACATCCCACCTCCTCAGAATATCATCCTACACCCCACCCCCCAAATCATTGTCCACTGTCAGAAACTGTAAACCTTTTTACAAAATTACTGATTATATTTTAGATAATAATTGAATCCAACATTTCCGTACAATGAGACTAAACTGTGAACATCTGAATAACAAACAAATTGTTCATAGATGGTATATTGTTGATATTGAGATCTCTTAACATTGTCCTTCCCCACAAAGGAGAGGACTTGGAACCCTACAAGAGCACTACAAACCTATAGGGTAAAAACAGTAACAATCTAGACCCACAGAGCTGGAAAGGAAGTCACAGGAGCATCATGAAAAGACAAGGGAAGAAAGTGCTCCAAACAAATCAAGACCACATCATTAGGATCATTGGCAGCCAAGGCAGAAAAAATGACAGAGAAGGAGTTCAGGATGTACATGGCTAAAATGTTCTGTGAACTCAAGGAAGACATAAGAGAGCAAAGACAGGCAGTGAAAGATCACTTCGACAAGGAGCTACATAAACAAATACAGGAAGCAAAAGATCACCTCAACAGGGAGATAGAGGTTCTTAAAAAAAAGCAGAAATCATTGAAATGAAAGAAATAATAAATAAAATTAAAAGCTCAAATGTAGCATCACCAACACAGTAGACTACTTGGAAGACAGGACATCAGACAATGAAGAGAAAATATATAATCTTGTAAAGAACATAGACCACACAGTGATAATGGTAAGAAACTAAGAGCAGAACATTCAAGAAATGTGGGATATCATAAAAAGACCAAATTTAAGAGTTATTGGGATAGAGGAAGGCACAGAGGTCTAAACCAAAGGAATGAACAATCTATTCAATGAAATAATATCAGAAAATTTTCCAAACATGAAGAATAAAATGGAAATCCAAATTCAAGAAGCCTACAGGACACTGAGTGTACAAAAATCACAACAGATCCACACCAAGGCACATTATAATAAAAATGCCCAACATATAGAATAAGTAGAGAATTTTAAAAGCCATGAGAGAAAGGAATCAGATCACATATAGGAGAAAACCAATTAGGGTAGCGGCAGATTTTTCAACACAGACCCTAAAAGCTAGAGGATCCTGGAACAACATATATCAAGCTCTTAAAGAAAATGGGTGCCAACCAAGAATCTTGTATCCAGCAAAATTAAGCTTCAGATTTGAAGATGAAATAAAAACCTTCCATGATAAACAAAATTTAAAAGAATTATAGCTAGAAAACCAGCACTACAAAACATCAACTCAAAATGGATCAAGGACTTAGGAATACAACCAGAGACCCTGTGTCTAACAGAAGAAAAAGTAGGCTCTAATCTCCATCATGTGGGATTAGGCCCCAGCTTCCTTAATAAGACTCCTATAGTGCAAGAATTAAAACCAAAAGTCAATAAATGGAATGGACTCAAACTAAAAAGTTTCTTCTCAGCAAAAGAAACAATCTGTGAGGTGAATAGAGAGCCTACATCTTTGAAGAAAATTTTTACCTCTCACACATCAGATAGAGCACTAATCTCTAGGTTATATAAAGAACTCAAAAAACTAACCACCACAAAAACAAATAACCCAATAAATAAATGGGCCAAGGACATGAACAGATACTTCTCAGAAGAGGATGTTCAATCAATCAACAAATATATGAAAAAAATGTTCATCATCTCTAGCAATCAGAGAAATGCAAACCTAAGCTACTCTAAGATACCATCTTACTCCAGTCAGAATGGCAGCTATTATGAAGATAAACAACAATAAGTGTTGGCAAAGATGTGGGGGAAAAAGTAAACTCATACACTGCTGGTGGGACTGAAAATTGGTACAGCCAATATGGAAAGCAGTATGGAGATTCCTTGGAAATCTGGGAATGGATTTGACCAGGTATCCCTCTCCTTGGACTATACCCAAAGGACTTAAAAACAGCATACTAAAGGGACACAGCCACATGAATCTTTATAGCAGCACAATTCACAATAGCTAAACTGTGGGGCCAATTAGAAGGGCTTCAGTGGATGAATGGATAAAAAAATGTGGCATATATACATAATAGAATTTTACTCAGAAATAAGAAAGAATAAAATCATGGCATTTGCAGGTAAATGGATGCAGTTGGAGAAAATAATGCTAAGTGAAGTTAGCCAATCCCCAAAAAACAAATGCCGAATGTTTTCTCTGATATAAGGAGGCTGACTCATAGTGGTGTTGGGAGAGGGAGCTTGGGAGAAATAGATGAATTCTAGATAGGGCAGAGGAGTGGGAGGGGACGGAGGGGGCAGGGGATTAGCAATGATGGTGGAATGTGATAGACACCATTATCCAAAGTACATGTATGAAGACATGAATTGGTGTGAACATACTTTATATAGAGAGGTATGAAAAATCATTCTATATGTGTGATAAGAATTGTGATGCATTCTGCTGTCATGTATTTAAAAAATAAAACCAATAAAAAAGAAAAATAAAAAATGTTAACTGGAATTAATTGTACTCTTGTAAAAATGAAATCTAATTTTGCAGGGAAGGAAAAAATGTTGATTTGGTTTTCACATAATAAAAAAAATAAGGGGAAATCAATGGAACCAAAAACTGAGTTCTTTGAAAATATCAATAAAACCAATAAGTGTTTATCCAGAATAAATAAGAAAAAATGAGAAAAGATACAAATTACTAATATAAAAAATGACCAAGGGGACATCACTACAGGTCTCACAGACATCAAAGGGTGATAAAGAGTTCCATGACCAATTGTGTTGAATGCCCAAGACACAAAATGCTGGTAAGACCCAGCTCTATCTAGGATGTAGAGCAGCAGAAGACGGCATTCAGCTTCATAGGATTGTGGCATGACACACTCACTCTGACAGACAGTTTGGTAGTTTCTCACAGAACAAATCTATTTCCCATTTGAGACAGCTCCTCAGTCTTTACCCAAAGGTGACAAAAATTTACATCCACACCGAAACCTCTCTGTGTATGTTTATAGCAGCTTTATCTGCAATAGCCAAACTTGTAAGCAGTCAAGATGTCATTCAGGTTGATGAATGGGTAACAAAGTGTGTCACCCATATGATGAAATATTTTCCAACAATAAGGTAAATTGACCTCTCAAGTCACAACAAAACATGGGGAAACATTGAACGCATTACTAAGCGAGACACACTCTCTGCAATGGCTGCACAGTTTATGATTCCAACTGTGTGGCATCCTGGAAGAGCCAAACTAAGGAGACAATAAAACGATCAAAGTGCATGTTCCCCAGATTTTGTTTAGTGGCACACCCTTCCACAGAAGTAAACTTTCTTTTTCAAGCTTAAATATATATATATATATATATATATATATATATATATATATATATATATATCCATATATATTATGGACACACATATATATGTGCAATATATGCATTTGCTGGGGGCCCTGGGGTAAAAGTGTCTTACAGGTGAAGCATCAAGATGTTTAGGACAGTGAAACTCTTTTGTATGATATTGCAGTGGTGGGTATCATTACACATCTGGAAAAAAAAAATAGTGCAGACAGTGAATACTTAGTGCAAAATCAGTTAATAATTTGCCCATATTGGCTCATCAGTCATATCAAAGGTAACACATTTGGTGTTCATAAAAAGGGGCACTGTATACAATGCGGGGTTTGGGTGTATGGGAACTCTGCACTTTCTATTTAGTTTCTCTGTAGCTCTATAACTGATCTAAAATTAAAGACAATTAATAAAAATACAGGAAGCTTTCATTTTATAAATAGCCTGTAGTTACTGAAGGGGAAAAAGAATTCCTTACTACTTAGCATAAAGATTTTTGCAGTCCAACTGGGCTTCATAAGTAAGTTGTGTTTTGAGCCAGAATCTTGAACAATAGATGCAGAAGTAGCCTAGAAAGAACAAATTGTAATAAAAAAGTTGGCTATAAAAGCAAATGTAATATTATCCCTATTCTCTACTGTTGGTGAAAAAATTAAAGATAAGATGCTATGAAGGTATCATTAATTCCTTTTCCAGTGATAGTTTTCTAGGAGCGATCCTTGACTAACTTTCTCCTGCTCCTCCTGACTTTTTCATAAGAGGGGTGCACAGATGCTCAGCAGCTGTTGCCCTATGTCAGGAAGCAGCTTTACAACTGGATCTCCCAATGAAATAAATACAAACTCCAGGTTGTAGAAGCTGCAGCTCTCACCTCTTGGGCATGCACTGGGAATGCTATCATGGCTACCACTTGATATATGCAGAGGGAACACAAGAACGAAAAATGTTCCATGCCTTTCTGAAAAATGATAGCCTTCCCACAAGACATATGGAAACAACTGCTTTCCTGAATATGTAATGTCTCTGGGTGCAGACGAAACCAGTCGACTTGACAGATAACAGCAAGGAGAGAAATATATGGATGTTTCTCTTTGGGCCAAGAAGCAATAATGTGTCTTACTAGAGTTACTGCCTCTATTAAAACTAGATACAGGATATTAATTGCATTACACAGGAGTTAGGAACAAGGGCTCCAGCCCAGCTCCAAAACAGCATGGAAACTGTCACTTCCCAACTCAGCCTTCTCTAATTAAGTCCCAGTGGGGTCTCCTGTTCATTTCAGTAATGTGTACTCCTCAGGATAAATGATATTTAAACACACAGAAAAATCCTTGCATTTAAATTGGTCACCGATCCAAACTCTTACTAGACGGCAGTAACTGCAGTTTCTTCCCTGCGCCCCCAATGCCCGCTGGTGCCCCAGCTTTCAACCATGAGTTAGCTGGCTCTCCAGCCCTCAGAGCAGACCATAGCTATAGTTAAGACCTGTGCCCTGAAAGGTAGGGCACAGCCAAATGCCAGCTGATTGGAGCAAGCGGGAAAGTTCAGCCTGAGAGGAGCTTGACCAGAATGGTAACTGTTCATCAGCCATTTTTATAGTTGTCGATTTAGGGAGTTGGGGCGGGTGTTGTTTCCTTGGAAACTTTCAGCTAAAGTTAATACCATCGCTCCCTAATCCATGCATTTCCCATCTGCAGATTCAGACAGTCAAGGAAAGGAAAGACGAGGGAAAGAAAAATCACATCTCTACTGAAACTGCACAGAATTGTATTTCTTGCTACCATTTCTTAAACAATATACAGTAACAGTTATTTACAGAGCATTTGCATTGCATTAGGTATGAAAGTCATGTGGAGATGATCTAAAGTATTTGGGAGGATATATGTAGGTCATATGCAAATGCCACGCTATTTCATATAAGGGACGTAAGCACTGGGGCTCCTGGATTCCTTGGGAGGTGAGAGAGTCCCCGGAGCTCACTGTGTCTGTCCCTCTGCGTGGAAGCTCTTCATCTCTCAGCGCTCAAACGCCCCTTAGTATTCCTTCCTCTTTGCCTGGGCTTTCTTTGACCTCATTGAATTTCCAAAGCCAGGAAACAAAAGCACAAGACCAAAAACACAAGTGATATCTTAGTGAGTATTTATTTTGTTCCTTTTCCCCCACATCTTGATGTCCCAAAGGTATAAATTATATTTTTGAATGAAAATATCTATGCATTTAGATACAGAATTACAGTTAACTGATTAGATTATAAAAGGCTGCCAGTTTCAGTGCTAAACAACCGTGAGACTGACTTAATAAAAGTAATGTGTTTGGGGGGCCATATCTGACCTGAGCAAGAGTAAGCTGCTGATCTAGGAGGAGAAGTCACAGTCCCCAGTCCACTGGCCATTTTGGCTCCCCAGGGCCATACTTCTCGGCTTCACTATTAATAAACCCAGTGAGTCCTGGGAGTACATCTATTTTACTACACTATTATTCTATACAGTGGTGTCCTGGGTTAATCAAGCCTCATTAACAATTGCTAACAGAGCCCCTCAAGCTTTCCAAGAATTCATTTTACTCATAATGGAAAGAACATCACCACCCCTCCCATATCCAATTTCAAATGCCCTCCAGCAAAGAATAAGAGGTTGGACCACAAAAAAAGTATGTGCTATCTTTCGCAATGTCAAAAACACAATCATTCCTGGGGTCACTATTAGTTACTGGACAAGCTTTAGGAGATTAAAACCGCGGCCACTTGAAGGGTGCATGCTATTTTCTTAGTCTTGTGAAGTTGAGGGCTCCATCCGAGGGTGGACCAGAGAATCCACTGCATTCCCTCGGCCTTCCTGGACTTCCTACAAAGTTAACAAGGGATTGCCCGGGAAGCCTCTAATAGAACCATGAGTAGTTACCGTGCCCCATTTTCGTGCTGCCATTAATTCAATGCTGGTACCATATTTGTTAGAATGAATAAAATTCATATTTTTCTGGCACCTCTTTGAAGTATTTTCCTTGAGAGAGGTTGATGATTATTAACACGTGCTGTCTCAATAATTAAGAGGTAACTAGGTCATTAAGAACTCATTAATCTTCAGAATTTTTTATCCCATGGGATCGTGTGAGATGTGTGTGTGTGTGTAGGGAGGTATTTTTCCATTGGAAATGAAGTAAAAGCCATTATGATAATGGGCCTGAGATGTGGACTTGGTTTGTTGTATATTGCAACTTCAGGGTGTGCTTTTTTATTTTGTTTTAAATGGCATCCCGTCTTCTAACAAGGATCATTGGCAGAAACAGTGTTAATTCTTCCTTCTGGGTTTCAGCTGCCCGTGGGTGGGAGGTGCCTTGTCTGTTCCTTGTCCTTCTTGGAAGGTTCCTCACACACGCATGCCTTATTACCTACTCTTCCCTCTGTATGGGATCCCTTTCCTTGGGGTGAGTAGTATTAGTATTAGCATTAAGTGACCAGTAAGAATATGATCTCTTCTTCATTTATTTTAAATTTCCTGTCTCCAACTTCTCCTGCAAGACCAAGTTATTGTTTAGGTGTCACACAACTGTAAGTCAAAAGTTTCTGAGCATCAAGAGCAAATACTTTCATTTTGCAAAGCACTTGGTACTGAGTGATCCTCTTTCTCACCGAATTGAGAATTTCCACATCCTGCTGAAGGCTCAAAGCTGTTTCAGCCAGGCAGTGCAGAAGAAGGAAAGACTCAATGTTTTCCTGTAGAATGTTTTTAATGAAGTAATGATCCTGGAAGACCGGAGCCTGTTGGGGCTAGAGACAGATATTCTGACTGGCTGAAGGGTGAGCGCAGTGAGGGTCGGCAGCAGGACACTGCTTCTGCTTCTGGCCTGGAGCAAATCAGCCCCTCAAAAGTGCAGCCAGTGCTTTGTCCTGTCCTCCAGCCCAGGAAGCACAGCCGATTAGTACCAGCTGTGAGGTGAGCACCCTGGCGACATAGCCCAGCTCAGAGACATGCAACTCCCTAGCCAGCGACCAGAACACATCATTAGGCTATTCAAGCCCCATGTTCCCATCACCCTAATCAAGCCCTAATCAAAGACATACCCAGAAGTACATGGCTTACCCTCTGACATCTCCTTTGCCCCACATCAAAAATGGAAACCACAAATCAAGTCCACTCAGTGTGCTGTTTTGTTAAGAGAACCCTGTCACATTACACTGCATAGTTCTAATTTGATTCTTGAAGGATACAAATTTTCTCTAATGAACACACAGGTTTTATAAAAATTGTTAAGCAATTAATGCCTGGTGTTTATGCATTAGGCAGTGGTCCATGGAAATGTTGAAAGCTCTTATATCCCATGAATCTGACTCAGAACTTCTGTGGAAAGTCAATGAAAAGAAGCACAGTGACCCTCCAATGCAAGATCAGCCCTTATTAATGTCAACCATACCTCCTGCACCACCATGCACATCAGCAGTAGACATCTTTCCAAAACAGGGCCAACTGTGATATCCCCATCATTTCCGTGGGGTGAGTAGTATTAGTATTAGCATTGAATAACCAGTAAGAACATCTCATTTGAAAGAAAACCTGAGTCTATGTAGGGTTGGCGAACAGTCACTTTCTACACACAAAGGTGATTGCAAGCCACATAAATATGTCCCCCATAACTGCAGTCCAAGTGAGCTTCTCCTGGCTATATTGCCCCGAATGCCTCAGTCACTCTAACATCAACACACCTGAGGGGACCGTGATGGAAGGAGCTTCAGAAAGGGAAGACAATACTCACTCTCCTGTTGTCTATTAATATGTGACCATGTTGAACTTTCAAGCTCTTTCCCAAGACCATAGAAGGGTGTGACATAAGGAAAGGCCCTGACGTTTGACTTTCTTCAGTTATGCAGTAGATTGACTTCTGATTTTATCATCTACTTGGAAGTCCTAGACAGAGGCAATTCCAGAAACGTAAATCCAAATGTGACAGATCTGTTGACTTCTCAAGAGTGCCACGTCTTGTTAATAAGAACTCATTTCTCCGTTGGTGGAGGTAATGATGTTAAGACTCCAAAAAGTAGATTTCTGGGACCAGTTCTTATCCTATTCTAGGGAGCTTGGAAATCCTCATATTATTGGCATGTAGACAACTCCAAGTTGACATGTCCCTGGGGGTACCAGGCAGATTTTCTGGGGCAACCTGTGCGAAAGTCACAGAAGAAAGAGCTCAAGTTTTCCAGTGGATCTTGAAGTAGGTAGAGGTCCTAGAAGATAGACAAGCACCCACCTCTCAGTCTGTATGGATTCAGTGTCCACTCAGCGTGAAATATGGAACCAAGAAGAACTAAAAGGAACTGTGTGCATGTTTGGAATTTGGAAACAAGTGCAGGCCCTAGTCCCCAAAGGTTTTTCTTCCAGGAAAAGAAATCTGACACAGGAAAACCCTACTAGGAGGGCTGTAAAACACCATGAACGTGGGACTCAATTTTTCTCTTCACTAAGCCGTTGGATCCCTACTAGTGTCTCCTGTACTCAAATTTCTGCCTTAGGAGCCATACATCATCCGATTTCTATAGCTCTACGGGACAGACATTCTAACTTCTTCCTGTTAATTACTGTATTAATCGATGAATATGCATTTAAAAGCTATCATGCCAGGCCCTGAACTAGTTACAAAATTCCTAAGCTTAGAGCTTAACATCCAGTGATTAAGGCATAAAAACAAGAGTAAACAAAGTAGATCATTTAAGATAATGAAACGTGCTGTGAGAAAAATAGCAAAAGGCACATCTGAGGTGGGGTTGTTTTATCCTAGGGGGTGATGAGGAAAGGCGGAGGGGGAGGAGCTGAGGTACAAGCCCAGCCTGGAAGGTGGCCCAGTCACACGGAGTCCAAGGAATGAGGGTTTCAGACAGGAGGAGTGGCAAGTACAAAGCCCTCAGCCTTTGGCATTTTTCAGGGACAGACCCAAGACTGTACATAGTGAAGAGGCAGCTGGTGAGGGAGAAATGTACACAGATGGAGGTGGGGCCTCAGACACAGAGAGTGATAGTGACCAAATTAAAACATAGGCACTTGTTTTGATTGCTTAGGAAGTTATTGGCAGGGTTAAAAACCAGGAAATGATGAAATCCTTCTTATTCTTCAACATGATGTCTCTAACTTCATGAGAAATGTCGTCATCTCTCCCTCATTCCCACATCTGCTGGATCCCCTTGATTCCTGTTACAATCCTTCTAGCAACTTCCTCCAGTCTGATAAGCCTACCCAGTGTGCAGCCCAGCTCTTTCAGGATTGGATTTTGTTCTTTGCACACCAAGCCTAGCTCTGCTGCTACAGAGAAATCTGCAGGTGGTTGGGGAGTTTGGCTGAGGAGGAGCACCCCAGACAGTACCACTGCCTGGCATCTGTTCTGCATTGAGAACTTTGGCAAACCCTGGTTTGTTTGGAGGGAGAAAGCAGTAGTTTCTTATTTAGACTTCCAGACAAATGTGACACATTCAATGATCCTTATCTGTTTCTAAGGTGGGAGCTGGTAGCTCCTGTATACAAATTTTCTATTAAAAATATCAAAACACAGCAAAATCCACAGAACAATGCGGGTATGATGCACAATATTTAATGCTTTTATTAATAGACTCCGAATCTTGCAGTAGCACATAAAATATAATCATGAACATCAGTGTCAATTAAAATAGGGCCTGTGTTCTTGAAAATACAAAGTTCCACAGCTCCCAATCTTGGAGATAACAACAGCAGCAAAACTCAAACAACTTTATGTAAATAAATTGCATTTTTCCACAAAGCCTAGGGTTCATAGCTTAATTGCTAATAACTGTGTGATAGGGAAAAGTGAGACATTTTTATCTGCAAATTGTATATTGAAATCAATAAATTCTAACATTAAATACTTATGTGAGGGCATGATTTAGTCTTAACAGGTAGCTTGATACTACAAAATTTAATATACATTAAAAGGAAAACTTATTCAAGGTAGAATATTCAGCTCCAGAAACCCAAAGCCAGACTCAAGTTGAAGCCAAAAGGGCAAAGGATAACTCCGTAAAGCCAGCGTGGCCCACTGGGCTGAACAATGTGTATAAAAAATTGATGTTTTATACTCTCTGTACAGCAAGTTAATCCTTTCAGGAATAAGTATTGATTTACATTTCACATCTAACTTTCTTAGCTTCTGTCAAATTTAATGAATGTTGATGCAGTTATTGATTTCTCTAGAAAAAGGAAATTAACAGGACATTGTCCAATTTTGACCTTTAGTTAATGAGTCATGTATACATCAAAAGCCTTTTAGAACATGCCGTTGATCGGCCACAGAGCTTCAAAAGCAGCCTCATGGACCCCCACAAAAATTTGGAATTTTAATGATCCCCCAAACTCATAATTACTCATAGAGACAGAGCTCAATAGAAATACAAAAGGGGGCGGTTCCCTTGCCACAGCCAAGGCCATGAGAAATCCACCGTGGCTTGCAAAATGTGGAAAACGGGATGTGTCTACTTATAATTCAAATACCATCTTTTACAAGGCCCGGAGGGGAGTTTATTTAATATCAATCCTGAATAAAACCTCTGGCCATGTACGTTTATGTCTAAAAATAAATCCCAGCACATGTTTGTTTAAATCACTGCTACTGGAAAAAGCTTTTGACTTTAGTTTTGAGGTCCTTTTGGGCCAAAATACAGTTCCCCAGTCATCAAAAAGAAGCCGCATGCTCTCTGTTGATCTGCTACTTCTAATTATTCATTTTTTACCCTCTCTCTCCAGTATGTGCTTTGTCTAGAGGATCAGCGTGCATGGAAATAATCAAATAAATAAGTGGATTTCCTGTATAAAGGCCCCAAGACCCCCAAATGAGTTACAGAGATCAGAGAGTGAAGATCTAAGTTTCCATTGAAGAACTTGCTATGGTTTGTAGGACTGGCTGTTTCTTTAATATAAAAATATTCAAAAGTAGCAGCTAGGAGGAAGTCCTGGGTGGGTTGTTATCTAAAAGTGTGTGATAATGGTATCAGCGATCCCAAGCTTTGGGTAGAAGTTAATGATACAGGATTCCAAGGAGGTGCTTACATTTTGCTGAATTAGTAGATTTTGAAGCTTTTTGCTGCTATCCCCCTGATATGTCCTCATGTTTACATCATTGATTTCTCAAACTAAACAGGTTCAAGGGCAAATGGAGCTCAGAGGCATTGAAACTGGCCAAAGAACAGAGAACTAACAAGAAGCAGACGGGTGACTGGATGCATGTGAACCAGACACAGCTCAAGTGATACACCAACCCACTAATAAGAGAAGGAAGACTTATCTGCTTGGAAGGAAGATGGCAAATGAATTCCTTGACTACAGGACAATTCTGGTTTCTTTAAAATTCATGAAAACCTAAATATTTAAATTTCATATGATGTTCAATCCTCTGTCATTCAAATTAGTGCCTACCTGTCCATGTGGCTGTGCATGGTTCTCCTAAGGCAACCCCTTTTGTGTCCATGTTTACGTTATTCTGAATCTCAAGCTACTGTAGAACGTGGCCTAGTGAGCTTCTCATGGATAGGTCGTCAATAATCCCATAATACTCAAGAAAATATCGAGAAAGTGCTTGTTTAATTAAGTTCTCTCAAGTATTTTTCCTAATATTTTAGCTGTTTTAGTATAAAGATATCTTTTTAAAATTATGATTTTCAAGTCTATAATCCATACCATAAATATAGATGCAATTGAAAACAAAGTGGAGGAAATGAACTGTGTTCCATGTGCTGTGGCAAAAACAGATTCTCAAAATTTTATGAAAAATATTTTAAATAAAAGATTTATCATCAAGACATTGACCTGAATTCATGGTCAAATCCAACCCCGGCCAACTCCCTTATATACAATACTGAGCAGCTGTACAAAAAAAAATTGGGGGTCAGCAATTCTCAACTAAGATATGTCAGTGTGCATTTTGAATCATGTTCTCTTCATTTTGAGATTTCACTTTGTTACCTAAACAGTAGACGATCAGAATGCTGTTGTGTGGGTGAGAGATACGAAGTAGTAGAAGCAAATCATCAATTGGTTTTTGGAATCTTTTTGCCTTAGAGATCTTAAAAATAGGTTAGAAAGTCTTATGGGATGAAAGAACTATCATCTCTCCTGAAGCAGAGAATGATCCTATGACACCCCGAGATTCTTTCCAGTTCAACAAATCTATAATTTTATTTCTTAAATGCACTAGCAATGTGTAAAATCCCTTTAAGAGCTGTGGGATTGAGACTGATTTTATTTTTACACTAATGATACATGGAGTCACATGGTGTTCTTGCCTCTGAGGATCTTGGAGAGCTTTCTTGACATTTTCTAATTAACTTTGCTTGCATTTCTCAGAAGCATGCATAAGGCCTGTGCTATTATCCACATTGTAGGCATAGCAAAGCTGGGTGCCTAGGGAGAGAAAAAAGTAAGTGACTCTATTCTTATAAAGCTTGAATACTAAATTAACAAAAGGGCTTCAGTACTTCTTAGGAAGGAGGAATTTACAGAAAAAGTAGCCACATGTAGTCTAAGACTTTTAGAGATGAAATGAGAAAAAAAATAAACTAATGTTTTTGAGAGAGCTCTCTGGGATCCGTGTGGCTACTGGCTGAACTGCATCTCTAGGATCCCAGGGTGATTCCCAAGGGCAATGTTAGAGGAAAACCTAAATCAAAACCAGTGTGTACGGTTCATTTCTCTTAACTATTTTACTGTATTTGAAAAGTTGTATTTTTTTTCAAATTGGATTAATATTTATTAAGGGGAAGTGATGCATGGGGGGAGACATCCATATAAACCCACATTTTGGTCATCGAGGCCTGCCTCTGTTTTGGATGCTCACACATGGCCACTCAGATGATGTTCATGACCCTCGCAGTAGCCCTCGTGTGGATGCAAAGCGGTGCAATACGTAGGTAGATAGACAGACCCAGCTGCCAGGGAGGGAAGACAGGGTCAAGTACCCCCACCCCCGCCACCCCAGCACCTGGAAAGGTGACTTTATTTGGAAATAAGGTCTTTGCCTTTCAGGTTAAGATGACGTCATAGTGGATAACTAGTTTCCTTATTAACGTGTGGACATGGGGACACACCAGAGATGGTGAAGGCGGAGGCAGAGGCTGGAGTGACATGGCCTGTAAAGACTTCCAGGGAGGGCCGGAAACCACCAAGGCCACCAAGAGCCAGCAAGGGTCCTCTTAGCCACTTCCAGAACCTTCAGAGAGAAAACCCTCCTGACACCTCGAGTTAGATTTCTGTCCTCCAGAACTGTGGACACAACTCGAGGATGCCAATGCAGGGATCACGCCAAATGTCCTGTGCCACAACCCTTCCCTGACAATGGTCCCAGGGGGGACATGGGATGGTAACGGCTCCAATAGAAAACTCGAGCAGGGCTGGCCTGAGCCACAGCACTTGGAAAGTGAGGGCATGAATCCAGAAATGAGCAAGTCAGGAGAAACATCGACTTCTGAGCATACAATCTGCCTAACTCTCCGGCTGACCTTCACGCGACCCGTGTATGATTCAAAAGCACATATTGTGCAAACTCTGAGCAGCCCTGGTAAGACTGAAAGCCGTGAACTGAAATACGAGCTGCCATCACCTCCCAGGACAAGGAAAACCAGGGTTGTCATTTTGAGTGAAGCCAAGTTAATAGTTTGCAAACATACACGCGCACACACACGCACACACACACACACACACACACACACACACACACTTCCAGAGTTTCACAGTGTCCAGGATATAATCCAAGACGACTGAATGTAAGAGAAAGGAGGAAAGCATAAGCTCTCTACGTAAAGCAGACGTGGGCAAAGGCCAACTCCAGGGTGACCTAAGTGGGGGAATCAGCACACACGCAGCCATCATTAATAAACTCAAGGCTGCAAAGGACAGCCTACTCACATTGGCAGAAAAGCACAGCAGAGAAACAGAAACTATTAAAAACAATCTAGTAAAACTCTGGGTCTCAAAAATATACTTAAATTTTAAAAAACTTATTGAGATGTGATTCACAACAGAACAGAGATGGTGTAGAAAACATCCTATGAATTTAAACTCAACCCAATGGAAATAAATAACATACAGGAAAAAGTTGTATTTTTTTTTAAAAAAAAAAAAAGGTAAAAAAGAGCAGTCTCAGAAAATGGAAGACGATTCAAAAGATCTATCATATCATTGTTGGAATTTCAGAAAGAAAGGAGAAATAAAATGAAGCAGAAAATATACCAGAAGAGATAATGACTAGAAATTTATAAAATTTAAGTAAAGAGACAAACTTATCAATTGAAAAAGCTTAGCAAAAGACACCAAGCAGGACTAACACAAAGAAAATTGAACGTCAGCACATCTTTGTCGAACATGGTATCATCACATAAATTTTAAAATCAGCCCATTGATTTAAAAAAAAAAAGCTGCAGGGTTTTTTAATGGAACAACTCTGAATCTTTAGTGAAAATTAAGAAATTATTTTTATTTTTAGACTCAATCAGGACCAAAGTGTATGTAACTCCATTTACTTAGATTTTCTTTAATTTTTCTCAACAATATTTTACAGATTTCCAGACTTGTATGTTTGGCCAAAATTAGGCTTAAATATTTAATGCTTTTGATATATTTAGATATTTTGTTTTCATATTAACTTCCAATTAGAGCTTATAGCATAGAGAGTTTTGGTTGAGTTTTGTGTACAGATCTGGTAATCTATCCCCTTTTTCTAAAATTTTATTACCTCCAAAGAGGATTCCGTGGATTTCTTATGGTTTGAAAGAAAAATCTGACCTGTAAATTTGTTCTTTTTATTCTTTTCAAATAAGATACCTTTAATTTGGTTTTCTTGCTTTATCCTTTTTGTTTTCTAACTAGAAAGTCTGTTAAAATAGTGAGCAGAAGTGGTGTGTGAGACCTGTCAAGATTGCTGTGTTCTTGTGTTTGGGTAGGTGTGACCACCAGGCTTTCTGGAGACTTGCTTTATCAGATAAAGGACTCTTCCATTTCTCATCCACTAAGAATTCCTAGTTTTTTAATCAGTGGATATGGAATTTTGTCCAATACTTTTTCTGTCTCTAGTGACATAGTATTTTTTTTCTTTAGTCTGTGTATATGATTAATTAAATTGACTTTTTCTCATATTAAAACTAGCCTTGCATTTTGGAAGTAAATACTATTTGAACATAAAGAGTTTTCATTTTTATAGATGGCAGAATTTAATGTGAAATATCTTCATTAAGGACCTTTGAATCTTCCTGTGAGGTACCAGCTTGTACTATAATACTTGTAATGTCTTGCTTCACTTTGGCATCTGGGTAGTCTTGGGCTCAAAAACAAGTTGGAAAGTTTACTGTCATCTTTTATGTTGTCAAAAAGTTGTGGATAATTATACTTATTTATCTTGTATTTATTTTGGCAGACTTCAACAATGAAATCATATAGGCTGAAATTTACTTTTTGAAAAAGGTGTGAAATCACAAATCATTTTATTTAATTGACATAAGGCTCTTCATGCTATTTCTTCCTGAGTGAGCTTTTGTGGTTTGTGTCTTTCCAGAGGTCTACCTTTTATCTCTGCATCGTGGAACTTGTTTTCATAAGCTTACTTATGATACTCCAGTGTTAGCCTTTTAGTAGCCGAGTTACCTAGAAGGATCTCCTTTATCCTCAGTCTTGGCCACTGTGTCTGTCTCCTCCCTTTTCTTTCTCGATTACTCTGGGTAAAGGTTTTCAATGGCATTGATATTTTCACATAATCAGTGCTGCTTGCTTTGATTTTTCTCTATTGTTTTTCCATAACCTGTGTCACCAAGTTTTGCTGTTATCTTTATTATTGACCCCTTCACTTTAAATTGGATTTAATTGCTGTTTATTTGCTGATTTCTTAAGGTGTTATCTGACATAATTGCTTTGAAAGATTTCTTCTTTTCTAATGTAAACATTTAATATTATAAATTGTCTTGCAATCAAGTCATTGGGTACATTACACAAATTCCAATATATATTTTTTTATTTTTGTCAAAGTATTTTCTGTTTTGTGACATATGTATGTGTGTGCGCGCACCCGTACACACCATGTTGGACATGTTAATAACTTAATTATGGTGATTATTTCACAGTGTATACATATATCACAACATTAAGTCGTATACCTTAAATATATATAATTTTCAAGTCTGTTGGAAGCTCTCTCTTACTTTTTTACCATTTGTTTACCTTGTGTTGCTGTTAGATGATATAATCTATCTCCAAGTTCACTGATCTAACTCTTTTCAAGTTTACTGATTGATTTTGTGGTGCTGTGCCCAGTCTATTTGTAGGCTAGCTGATGGAATGATTCATGTCTGATGGTCTATTTTCGTTTCTAGGTTTTCACTTGACCCCTCTGTATAGTTAGTCTTTCTGCTGAAAATCCCCATCTCTCCATGCATCCCACGTATCTTTTCTATTATGTCATTAAACTGATTAATCATAGTTTTAAATTCCTATCGAATTACCCCTCGGACTCATTTCTGTCTGAATCTGTTTTTATGGGTTGCTTTTGCCTCCTGACGGGGGCCTGCCTTTTCTTACTTTGATTTTCACTTGTTTCTCATGAGGGTTTGTAAGGTTCCTTACTTGGAGACTGGTGCAGTTAGGATTTGCTCCTGGAAGCTGCTTTTCCTGCAGTGTGCTTGGCTCAGTCGTTGGCAGCTGGACTGGGTCAGTATCACTGTTCATCTGGTCCTTTCAGCCTAGGGGAGACTTCAGCCCTGCCCAGTGGTGGGCAATGCTGATTTCTGCTTTCTGAGCAAACCAGAGAGGCTCAAGGTCTGTCCTCTTCCTGCTCCACCTCCAGCTTTCTGAAGGTGCCCTGTCCACACTTCCAACCTCTCCTCAGGGTGCCTTTCTGTTGGTGTCCAGGAGGGCAGGGTGCCTCTAGCCCAGCCTTGGCTTCCATAGGACTCAGCACCTGAGCAGCTGAGGAAGGGCCTCCACAGCAGGTCTGCTCCTTCTGTACTGACATTCATCTCCATTCACACGCAGGGCCTTGAGAGTGGACACAACCCACCAACCCATGCCAGCCAAACTAACCCTGTTTTATGAAGATCTGTGACCCCCACCCTGGCCAAATGCATGCGTTAAGTCCTCATGACCAAGGTGATGGTGCTCGGAACTGGGGCCCAAAGGAGGTAATCAGGTCATGAAGATGCAGCCCTGTGAATAGGTGAGTTCCCTCATTACAGAGTCCCCAAAGAGCTCCTTCACCCTTCCCAACACATGAGGACACAGTGAGAGACAGCACCCTCCTCACCAGATGCCCAATCTTCTGGAGCCTCAGCCTTGACTTCCCAGCCTCCAGAATTTCCAGAAGTCCATCTGGGTTAAACCACCCATGGATGGCATTCTCCTACAGCAGCCTGAGTGGACCAAGGCGGTGGTCCCTTGCAGCAGGGGACCGCCATCTGGCATCAGTGCAGGATCACAGTGCCTGCTGGCTTCCTGTCGCCACACAGCTGCCTGGGCTCCTGCAGAGTCATTGTGAGTCACAGGTGAGTTTTTTGTGTCTCCCTCATGACAGCCGACCCAGGCCTCAATTCGGAGCTAGTACTAGGAAGGTAAGAGGAGATCTGTGTCTTCCTCCAACAAGAGCAGATCCTTGCTCTGTCCCTGCAGGGTCTGGGCATGGTGGCAGGAGAAGCTAAATGCCATCCTGTTGTCATGCAGGGCTTCCAGTACAGGTGGGCTTCTCCAGGTGGCTCCTACCCATCTGCACATCTGGACAGCACCTGCACACCTGCGCTGCACAGGGGGCTCACTGAGGCCTCCCTCCTTCGCCCCACTCTTCTATATAAGCCACGGTCAAAGCCAGTGGATAATGACTGGCAGGAATGACTGGCAGGTGGCTGCAGATCCCCCTTTTGAATGACACTTACAGGGATCTAAAACCAACAGTTTAGCCCATATTTGGCTTTAATAATCAGTTACTACTTCAGCTGTAGTTTTCTTCCTTGCTTTTATGGGAAGTGCTTGCTCAGGCCTGCGTATTGATCTCACCTCTGTCTGCTTGGAGGATCTTATCTTTGTAAAGTTCTTGTTCTCCAGTTGTCTTACGATTTGAGCTCCTCTGTGGGCTGAAACGCATGAATTTTTAAGATTTAACCGTCTTCTTATTATTCAGGTGCAAGTGATATTTTTTGTAGCTATCTACTTCCTTAGCAGAGGCAAAAATCTGTGTAAATTTTAACACATTTAGCTTACATTTTTCCTATTTGCATTGAAAGTAACCCATATGTTATTTATTCTGCAATAACAAATAACTTCAAAGTATCACTGGCTTTAAATAGTTCTCAGCCTACTTGTCCATTTTAGAAGGGCAACAGATTCACTCAGACAATTTTCATACGAAGATCCACACTGACAGAGCCATGTCCAACTGGAATTTTTCCATTTATTATGGTAGAGAGAGTTGAATTGAATATGAATGGCCAACTGCATGCAATTTTCATCAGCAGAGAAGGAACCCATTCATTCTTTCATAAATCTTTTATTATCTTCAAAAGTCTCCCAAGTTTTTTCTGAAACTACACTTCAAAATTGTAGTCAAGGTTTTGGAACTTAGAAATGATTAAATTAGATTAATATAACTTCTTACAGAACTTGAGCTAAATACAAAAATAAAAAACTCCTATCTATTTGGGTCTGTGTGAAATACCTGTGTTATTGAGCTTAGTCGTGCAAGTGCAGATTGTACTTCCAACTGGACTAAATTTTAGCCAAATATTTATTTGGATAACTATTATATTCAGTTCTTCTCCTGACGATAAAATAGGTTGGAGAAATCCTAAGAATCAAGAGATTTCAAAGATATAAAATAGGACAGTTGGGGAAAAATACAAATATATGATTTTATTTGGAAGCAAAAAAAAATGAGAGATTTAGTAGAAATCATGTCAAGAACAGAGGGTTGTTTGTTCTGATCTTGCTCATCTGTTTACTTATTTATTTGTCTGTTTTTGTGTGTTTTCCCATTTCCAGTGAGAAGACTGTTTTGGTAGTTCCCAAAAGACAAAATGGGCTCCTAATAAAGGATCAGAAATTTAGGTTAGAAGGAAGAAAAGCCTCCTGGCAGCACAGGCAATTAAACCTTGCTGCGAGTCTCCGAAGAAGTGTTTGAATTCCTTTTCAGAAGTTCTTTAAAACGAAGAGAACATCTCATTTATTTGAGTTTTGTTTAAAAGTATCGTTTGGAGAGATGAATTCTGATCTCAGAAGATCTTTTTTTCTATTTAAACATTTTATTGCTTAATGGGGAAAATTAATACAACATAGCTTCTGGGTTTGGTTGGTTGGTTTTGGTTTTGGTTTTGGTGCTAGGTATTATACTCAGGGCCTTATGCATGCTAAACACACACACTCCACCATTGAGCATGTCCCAAGCCCATAGCTCGCTTCATCTGTCTGTCTGTCTGTCTATCGATCTATCTATCTCTATTGAATTGCCTATTTTTCTTTTATTTTTAGTACAGCATAGTTACCCATAGCATTGGGATTCATTTTGACATGGTCACACAGCGTGGGAGGTCATTTGCTCCAAACCAGTCCCCACCACTTCCCCTTTCTTTCCTTCCTCTCCTCCCTCTCTCTGCTCCCTTTCCTCTGCTCTGCTGATCTTTCTTCTATTTATTTCTAGTTTTTTTTTTAAATTGGTGCTTTACAGATCTACATCAAGGTGACCTTCACCTTGCTATATATTTATACATGTACTTAGAATAATTTGGTTTGACATTCATGTTCTGAATGCATTATTACAACTCTAGGTGGTAGATCTAGAAGACATTTTTCCCCTCTTTCACAGATAAGGAAACAGAAACACAGAAATTATACCCACGGTAACATAAATGGGGTCAGAAATTTTTCTCTTTGAACATGATTATGTGACTCAATGTTTTGCCACAGTGTATTTATAGTTTGATATAAATCTTTGAAATGAAAAAGAATGCTATATAAATGAAGAACTCTAGACATTATAGCCATAAATATTTGTGGTTATTAAGTCTAATTAGACTGTTACATAAATAACATAAAATTGGGGTTTTATGTGTATGTATGCACATTTTAATATGCCACAATATATATATTCAGATATGTCCATGTATGATGTCAAATATCCTTCCAAGAGTCTCCTGTGCCAACCACATAGATTTTCATCCCTGACATTAGAACATGAGGCTAAGCTTGTGGGTGGATACCCCCTTTGCTAATCATTTTTTGAAAACTTAAACATACGATTTGGTGGAATAGATAATATCTGCAAAGTGCACCACCTCTTAAATATCTCAAAATTTTAATTGAAGATTATCCTGTTATTTTATATTTGCAAGTTCCTGAACCAAAATATCCTTGCATTAAACTGCAGGAGCTCAAAGTACATCGTCTTCTGCCAAAAGCATTTTAAGTTCTTCCATTTTTTTCCATAGGGTTTGCAATTTTAAAAATAACAACTCTCCCCTCCCTCTTTTTTCCCTTCACCTATAAACAAGAAATTTATGGCAAAAGAAACTTGAACATAAGACTTTGTGTCCTTGCAGTAACTGAGTGTGGTGGGGTTAGAAATATTGCTTTTGCTGTTATGGTGTTTGTGTATTGAATTTCTGGCAGGATAATCCTGGCAGTAGAAAAAAAGAATTCCATCTACAGAGTTTTTTTTTTTTTTTTCAGGAATTATCAGTGCCAGGCATGGTTTTAACTTACATTTTAACAGTGAGGTGGGGAGAGATTGCCCCAGATGGTGAATGTAAAAAGTGCCATAAATTTTAATGAAGCAAATAAGTCCCTAATAACCCTACTGCTAACACTGCTATGTTTGAGACCGACCTTAATAAAGGAAAATTAAAAAGGCACATGTAGCCCTTAAACAAGTGCCTAAGAAGCCTAATATGATTTACTAATTCAGCTATTCACACTCTGATTGCACAGCCCCTGGTCATCTGCCCAAGTACAGCTGCTTGGTGTAAAATAAATAAATAAATAAAGCAGTTTATTGACCACCAGATGTCCTAGCCCGTAATGCATGCTGGCAGATATCAGGTCACCCGAAGTTCAGGCAGATTTCCTGAATATACATATATTTTTGGTAACAACACAACTTTAAAAAACATTCATATATGTTTTGTTTTCTCAGCCAGAGCCTGGAGAGGACTTTGTTGCTTCCTTTAAGTGAGATTGCAAGCCATGGTCTTCTTTTCTGTGGAAGTAAAAGCCAACAGCCTCTTGGTTAAGGATCCTGGGAAGGGGCATATGGGATCTTCTCATTTTTCATTAAAAACCTGGCATAAGATTCCTGAAGCTAGGCATCATTAAGTCTTCACCAACCCAAACGATTAACTTGGATGTGGTAACTGAGCACCATTTTCTAGTTGTGATGGCTGAAGTCCAGAGAGGTCACCTGACTGAGCCAATAATCCAAAGCAAAGCCTCTCAGACCACATGACATCGTGGTGTGCACACACAGCAGATACAAGCAACAGTGTACTCATGTGTCTGTGTATTATTAAATTCACATAAAAATAGGAGGGAGTTTAAAGGATGAAATAAAAATGAGATGGGTAGTATTTAGAAATATCTGGCTACTTGTGATAGCTGATATCTCGAGGCAGAATGTATAGTTACAGCAAGGCTCATCATTCATCACGGTGCTCCCAAGTCTATATTTCAAAGACTCTTCCTTGTAATATTAATTCTCGTGTGCTGATCTTTTCTCAGATCTGATCAGGGCATTTGTCCACCTCCTGAAGTAGCTGATAAAGAGCTCAGCTGAAGCAGACAAGGGTTGGCTCTGCCGGCTCTTATTTTTGGCTGCAGTTACGTGATTTGTATTATCTCTGACTCGGGATTATTCCACAGGACTCTTTAAACCTCTTTCCCATGTCATAAGGATTTAGTTTAGTTAAAAGAATAATGTTTAAAATCCTGGTTAATTAGGAGCATGCAAATTGCAACCCACCACAGAATTGCGGAACCCGGCAATGGTCCGCACACACCGGGGCAGCTCCTCCGTGGGGGCCGGCCGCACTGCTTCCCGGTGCCTCACCTTCTTGTGGTGCACAAGTGTCCCGGGGGTGGGGCTCCCCAGCAAATCAGTTCACAGACTGTGCACACTTCCCTTATAACTCCTAATTCTTTTTTGATAAAAATAAACATAAGTAGCAGATCTAGGTTTTTATCACATTGAACTTTGAGAGCTTCACCGTGGGTCATCTCAAGGCAGATTTTGCATCATCAAAACACCCTCTGTCCTCTCTATGGCACCTCATCCCCGATGCTCTGACTGCTCCAGCAAAACACCATCTTTGTTTCTCAACACAGGCCAGTTACTCTCTCAAAATAACAGTTTCCAGGGATGTTAGATTAAATGTTCCTGAACTATTTGCTGTAGATGAGGAAGCGCATGCAGCCAGGGAACACCAGCCCTACTGTGGCAGATGTGTGTAGAGTTTGGTTGAGTGATTGCTTAATTTGGGTTTTAGTGCCAGACACAGTAAAAGGGAAAGCTCAGGAGCTCACTACGCATCTGCAATGGTTTTGCAGGTTAGGTTTAGCAAGAGACTCTGCCTGGCAGTTACTGGACAGACACGAGTCACAGTGTGCTGATGTGTCCATGCCTTATTAAATCCACAGAAAAGTAGAAGGGAATTAAAGGATGAAATTAAAATGGTATGGGAGACTTCCATATAGCATGTGTTTTGTTTGTTTTAGGCAGGGTATTTTAGCCCATGGGATTTTGTGCTTTGACTGCAAACTTGCTCACTTGTTTATGTGGTTCTTCTTTTACCTCTAGTACCGAATGTGAAAAACATGCCATTGCACACACACAAAAAGACCATCCAGGCTGATACTGAGCCATTAACCCACATCAAACCACAAACACAGGCTGAGGAGAGCCTGTTTCCACCAGTTACCAGTAAAACAGATGAGAACCATGCCCCCTGGAACTTAACGAGTTCTTCAGACATTGGTCAGTGTTCTTGTTGATTGCTTCAACCCTCAACATGGAAAGAGAAAGGATGTATGTCTGCTGTTCAGTAATATTTTCACAGGCTAAAAAATCATTCAGAATTATTTGCAATCTTTTCACATTTAGTGCCCAGTCTCTCCAAATGTTCCCTCGTTACAGCTTTGTATTAAGTTGCATAATAGTATGTCTCAGGATCTTTTCAGTGACTAGAGACAAAAAATATATATTACTTTTGTCTATACAGCATGCTAAGGAAAGCTCACACAAACTACTCAGTTATCTACAATGTTTAATTTCAAACACTGGAATTTCAGAGGGTGGTAGGCTAAAATTTACGCTATGGTTTCAACATAAAAGTTGATTTTAGTGCAAAAAAAGTATTTCAAAGTGACTTTATAATAATTAATTTTAAATCTAGGTGACGAGGAAGAATAATAAACCAGCTTACAAGAAAATCTCTCCTATCTATAGGTATAAAACTTTCAAGTCATTATTTCAACCATAAAAGGCTAGTCTAAAATTTATTTATCTTACTCTTGGTAAAAAAAAAAAAAAAGTAAGGAATACACTACTTTTCAAATAATCTTGTTGGGAAAAAAAAATAGTAAGAGGATCCAGGCAGAGCTGCCATGGCCAGTTTAGATGGAAGGTTTGAAATGTGGTGTGGATCATGTTTTTCTCAGTCTGGGTTCAGGTGAAGATGGCCCAACAGAACTGGGGAGCATGTACTGCCACTAGTTCATGACGGGATTTCTCACACCTTCCCTTGGACATGTTTAATTAACCGGGGCCTGTTGTGTTCACTTGGTGGATTTGGATACAAATGGATAAAAAGGTCTTTTCATCTCCTTTATCAGTTGTCCCCTGAAGCCAAGGCAGGTGTCTGTGGGATTAAGCATAATTACAGAGGGAGCGGGAGGGAGCAGGGAGCTAGATAATAATTCCCTACAGAGCTGGAATTTGAGAAGGGGGCAGGTGCTGCAGGAGGGCCAGCTAATTTGAGCCCCGATGTTATGTGAAGGCCCACATATTCATCCTTTCATTGGGAGGGCTCTGGCAGCCGGTGCCTGCAGACAGGATGCCAGGATGGCGGGCGTCAGCACCGTGGCTACCAGGGAAACCGGAGCCTGCTTCTCACTGCCGCCTTTGTTGAGTGGCAGGCACGGGAAACAAAGTGCCACTTCTTACCATTGTGCAGGCCCAGGCTTAATGTCCTCTGGCTCATCATCGTGAATTAGCAGTGACTCTATTACCAGACGGGAAAGCAGCAGCAGGTGACAAAGGCCCACAACTCCTCGTGGAGAGTTCTGAGCCCCTTCATTGGGGTTTTCAGTTTGGGATTGACCTCTCGAGCTAGTGCATTCCCATTGTGAAGACCATTCTGTGATCCCATAGAAAAGGAGGTTTTCTTTCTCAATTTGGAGGGTCTGACCCATGGTTTGACTGGAAGGGGGGGAAGAAAGTCCTGAAAGAAATCTGGACAAAAAGGTCCTTCTTCAGCTCAGAGAACACCTGGACGACACAAAGCAGACCCAAGCTCAGGGCTCCCACCCACCCACTGTGCCAAAGCGCCCTCCAGCGCGAGCGCAGCCTCAGTGGCATCTGGACCTGGCTCCAAGTCCATTGTGGAAAGAGACCTCTGAGATAATGCCACTTTTTATCTAGCTGTACCCACAGTTCTCTAGCATCTAGAGGGTGAGAAGGAGCCAGGAGATTTAATTCTTTTGATGACCCTGTGCTTTTTCTAAGCTCCATGAATGGACAAGAATTTTAACAGCAGCTGATGAATTATTTGGATGAATCTTGAAAGAAAGAACTGTATTGTTTGCTTGTTCATTTTTAAGACCTCAGTAGAAAGAGAGTCCCATTTTTATAGCTGGGTTAATGATTTTTTTTCCTCCAATCTTGAAGGCAAACTAATGTTAGCATTCCAAATTGGAATAATAAGAGAGAGCAAATAAAGTTATTTTTCCCCAGTGTGTCACAGGGTGCCATTTACTGCATAGTGGTATACATCACATGTAATAGGAATATTCTATTCATATGATTAAAATGTCTGTTTTGATATTTTCTGTCCTGTCAACTAGGAAAAAAAAATGAAATGAAATGATTGACGTTTTGATGTATGAAGTTATAAAATGACTTTATTGTATAATTGCATATTTCATGTAAGTACCCAGGTACAATCTTTCCCTACATGTCATTGAGGCTTTGGGAAATACCCAGAAACTCTGTAGGTCGCTACTCTATGCCACTGATGGTGCACCAGGAAAGTTGAGACTTACCCTTTGATGATCATACAGATTTAAGGCAGTGGGAGGAATTTCATCATTCACACTCTGGTGTTTCAGAATAGGGCAGGGCAGGGAAAATGAGCATACAACTTTGAAGGATTTAAGGGCATTTTGAAGGGTAAGAGCAAAGGTGGATGCTTCAGAACAGCCGGCTCTCAGAGTATGGAGCAACTGAGGGCAGCTTCTCACTTCCCTAGCCACTTGGTGCCCGGAGAGGAGTCTTGCTCTGGGGGAGCGCTCAGGTGTGCTGACTCTGCGCAAGGCTGCTAGCTAGGCATCAGTGCAAAGGTGCGGGCAGAAAAGAGGGGCCGCAGGGGCAGCCATCTTCCACACAGCCTCTGGGAGACTCTGTTCCAGGATGTGTTCCATCAAAACGAAACAATGGCCGCATTAGAGCAGATCGGCTGTTTGGAGGTCTCCAAGAAGCAGAGTGAGTGTCACTCCTGCTTGAAGCTTGGTTTAAAACTCGCTTCGGCGAGGACAGCACTGTGATGGAGCCATCCGTGGAGAGCCTGCTGGCATCAGTGAGGAGTGGCATCCCAAGGCAGCGGCGGGAGCAGCATTCTGCCCCGCACAGCCTGCAGACATTCCCTGGGAAACGTCAGCTGCCACAGAAAGGACCAGGGGAACCCTTGTGGAAGGTCCCAGTCACTCCAGGCCCTCTTAAGAAGGGTGCCCTAGAGACTCAGCAGTTCATCGGAAGGGGCTTGAAGAGGAGGCAGGTTTTGTCGTCATTTTTTATGAATTTCTCCCTGATCGTTAACTTCAGCTTAATCACACCTGGGAAATCCTACTTATCTATCATCGAAGTGAGCACAGTTTATCTATGCTTACATGAAGTATAATCCGCGGACATTTTCTAAAGGAGAGCCCTGTCTTATGCTAGTGGAAATAATTTGATATGTTTCATATCTAAATATGAGCTACTATTATTTGATTTAGAAACCCAATAAAGCATGAATCCTAAGGGTCAGGAATCTGCAGAAAGTTTACTGAGGAAGTAGATGGCACTGGTTAAATCCATCACCCCAGGGCTGGGGATGTAGCACAGTGATAGGGGGTGCTTGCCTAGCAGGCGCACGGCCCTGGGTTTCATCCCCAGCACCAAAAAATAGTAATTCACTCAACCGGTTCACTGAGCTGAACCCTGAAAATGAGTCTCTGACTGGAAACAGCTGTCAGGCAACCGGAAGACAAGTGGGCTTTGAAATAGTATTTAGCCACCTCATCCCATAAAGGCAAAGCCAACTAAATCAGAAACGTGAATGCAGCAGTAATGTCAGGTTTCTTGTCTAGGTAACTTTCAGGCTGGTTATGGGGGCCACAAGCAATGATAAGAAACAGAAGAGAGAAATGGCCAGAAACCAAGGGCTCTGTGCAGCTCAGACTTAGGGGATGTGGCTATAACATGTGCGTCCATCAAGGAAGGGGGGCTGCCAGGCAACAGGATGAATTAAGCTGAGGAGGATGGAGACAGGCTGGCATCTGTTGGCTGCCCCAGATCCTGGTCACGCCCTGTGGCTGAAGTTACCTCCCTTGCACAACAGCTGCTTTCCTACCATGTGTAACATTCCCTGTGCACTGCCAACCTAGAACCATACAGGGAAAAGGGTTCTGGAAAACACAACCTGCAGCTGAATCAGGTGGACCTTTCAGTCTGGCAGTCTGTCCCCTTTCAACTGGACACCCTGGTGCATCTGTTTCCATCACAATCAATTTACAACCAAAGAGAATAGCAAGGTTCATCTGACAGAAGTCATTTCTAGCACAACTAAAACCACATCGACCTTCTACCCAAGAGAAGATAGATGATGTCAACATATCTCCTTTGCTTGATGTTCTCTTCTCTTGTTGGTGACCCACATAACACTTTTGACATTTTATAAATTAAATATTGAAACAAGCGCGAATTGCTCACAAGCCTTAGATGAGGCGTCATTTCTTCGGTTGTCCGTGTGGTCATTTTGTTGTTCATGAAGCTCTTCTTCCAGTATCATCCCTACGCCCTGTGGTCTTGGAAAGCCACTTTGCTGGTCATGGTCCTTTTCTGAATGGCAGGGTCTAAACCATTGCTGGAATCTGTGACCACATGTAGTCCTTCCGGCATTGGGTTGTAGTTTGTAATTATCTTTTATTACAAAATATGTTAGTAATAAGAGGAGCCCCAGAAGAATCCCTTTGTTCTAAACGTACCCCTCCCTACATCTATTGTAAAGTAGTAATTGAATTCCCTCTTAATAAAATTGACAATCCCAGCCTCAGGCCTCATAGCAGCAAGAGAAGCCCAAACAGCCGGTGGGATGCTCATCTTCCAGGGTAATGGGAACAATGTGTGGTCCCTCCTGAAGCATTTCTTCCTTGAAACTATAAGCCCTATAAAACAACAGGGCCCAAAGTTGTGGGGACAGCAGCCCCAATGTTACGCGAGTGGAGGATTGAGGGAAATTGCTACAAAAGGAGCTACCTTCCATTCCTTGGTTCTCAGACCCACTGGCCATGGGAGAAGCAGCACCATCAATTTTGCTGACCCAGAGAGGACTTGCAGCCTGGAGGACGCTACCCCAACATATCTGGCACCATTGGTGAGCCTTCAAAAGGCCATTTTAGAGCTGGTCGGATGATCCAGCTGGTGGAGATGAGGTGGGACACTGGCATTTCCTCAGCATGGACCCCCTGCTGCACTTCAGTGTTGCCACCGCTGGCACCAGCCCACGTGGCATAGCGGGTCAGGGAGTAAGCCGCTCGAAAGTCCATGGGCAACAGCTTTGGAGCAGTAAATTTTTCACAGGAAAGGCAAATCCACATCCAGAGTAAGGCTCAATTCTAGTAAGAGCAAATGCTAACCCTTCCATGGTGGAAATTCTTCAACTTAAACACCTGGCCAACAGATAGCTGGCTCACACCCACGTGCTGTGCTGGGGGTTCATGCTTTTGGCTTCCGATAATTTGGGACTCACAGTGTCTACAAAATTGTCGAATAGATGCCCGTGTGGCTGAGTTCATGCACAGTCCTGCCTTTGCTTACACAGCCACGTCTGCCCATGAGCCTGTTCGGAGAAAGAGGTCGACCAAGATTCACAGAGTATGCCATCTTATCCAGGATGTCCCAACATCTGCTGTTGATGTTTCTTTTTAGGAGCATTTGGAACAAATATCTTCATACTCTGCGGTCATTTGAAGAGATTGGTTTACACCCTTCTCCCCGAGACCTCTTGTTACCAATTTTCCAATTATGTTCCTTCCAAAATCATCCACCATTTGCCGAATTATTAACTGCTGCCTGTGAATTAACCTAGATCTGTATATCTGGGCAGTTTCTCCTCCAAGCACAGTGGTAAACCATGTGAGATGCTATGCATTTCATGCCCTGGAATGGTGTGCCTTCACACTCCCCCTTAGGAGCTCCCTGGGAGATCTGCTTCAAACATCTGCTTTGGGGTAAATGCAGCCGATCATGCAAAGTCATCTATAAATCAGGATCCATTTTTTATTCTTCAGTCAACTCATCCCCAGGGACTACCTCTGAGGCCATAGAGGACCTTGGATTTAGAGTAATAGAGCAGGAGCAGGACCCTTCAACTTCATCAAAGCGCTCTGCTGTGCACACCCAATATGTGGAGAGTCACATGCCCAGTTTGATACGGGCACGCAGGCTTACAGTTCCGTGGAGCCCACAGATACGTGTTCAGTCTCTTCTAGATCCAGGTAGTAAGCCAGGCGCTTTCTCAAAATGGGAGTACCTGTGGAAACAGCGTGGTTTTGTTCTAAAATCCTACAGCCGTGCAGTGATTCAGATGCAGTGACTTTGCAGAGGCTGCAGACCACCTTCTTCTCTGCCATACACTTCAAGACTCGTCGTCAGCTGGTGATACAGCTCAGGTGTGAGAAGGGAGTACACCGCAACTTGGACTTGTGACAACCTCTTGTGCTAAGTACCAGTCAACAGTGGCCATCTTTCATATTATTCCTACCCTGAAGACATTTGGCTTTCAAAGTTCAAAGGTGTTCCCTTGACATTTTGTCTCTTTTAATAATTAGAAGGGGCACATGTAGCAACTTCTCTGTCACCTTGGAAAGGACATGCCTCCTAGATATTTCAGCAAGAAGGTGAGACCATGAATGTTAGTGAGATTTACTTCTCAGCCTCTGATGCACATGCATTTTTTTTTTCAAAAATAACTTGGGAAGTTGTTGCTTCCTGCTCCCAATTCCTATCAGCCTGACGGTGGCACGAGGTCCAATGTGACGTCTTATTGAATGGAGAAATGATCAATGTTCCCGAGATTCCATGGAGGGTTTCAGTGCTAATGTGGTCCCAAGACAGAATCCTGGAGGCATATTTCTGCCCTGGAAACTAAAGCAATGCTATTCGTGGTCTCTTACTGGCATATGTAAAGAAAACCCCAACAGAGAGACAACACATACCAGGTGTCAGGGACTGTTTATTTTCTCCTGCAAATAAGTTGCGTCTGGAACAACAGCTGGAATCAGAGTCACAGCTTAATCAAGTTCAAAACCATCCATTTTCATTCATCAAGGTCTGTGTTTTGTTCATGAAAAGCAGGTGAGGTGGCAGGGGCTGTGGCAGCAATCACCGTCTCTGCATCCTTTGGGTCCTCAGTGAAAAAGCACATTCAGTCCTGATTGCAGAACCAGATTGTGTCACACACTTCTGTGGACACCCGACTAATGCAGCTCTTCCACTCTGAATGTGCCCAGCTTCTCCGGCCACTAATGAGCTGCCAGCGTGCCATCTCCTCCGCACCCCTCCAGCTCCAGCTTCTGCCGCTTGTCAGGGAAACAGAGCAACTGCGTGCGTCTCCTTCCAGTTTCCAGCCAGCTATTGCATCTGCAACTGTCTCCAATGTGTTTTAGTTGTGTCAGTTGCTTTGAAAAGTGCCCCTCCTATACTAGCAGACTGCTTCGCCATTGTGCTTGCAAAATAATAAGTGCGTGACAAATATTTGTTAATAGTGTGAAACGTTCAAGAAGGGGAGGGGGCGCAAGTGTCTATACTGGGGCACAGAGGCAGCTCCACCCACTGAAGTTGGCTCACTTAGTAAAAGACACAGAGGCAGGATCAGCTCCAGAGCCAGAGAGGACCCTGAAAGAGCCAAGTGCAGGCTCAACCACTCCACCCACCTCCTCCCAGGGCCATTCCTCCAGGAAGTTGCCTGAGAGTGAACAAACACCGGAACCCCACGAGATCAAGGACCAAGCAAAAACCATGTTTTGGGAGGCATGTTAGGAAAGTTCTGATCTTTCCTTTCTTTCACACAGACACACTGTAAACAGAGGGAAAGCAACATATCACACACAGACGACTCACAGAATTTGTTAAGAAGACATTCTCAAGAGTGACAAAGTATGCAATTACCACCTATGTTGGGACAGCGTGCATGCACCTGGACTGTCCCAGGCAACCTAGATGCGCAGACATGGGAAACACTCACCTGTGACATAGAGCATATAAGGTAATTTTTACAAGACTTACCTGGGGGTCAGAGCCAAGAAATAATCTATTCCATGTGACCCACATATTTACCCACATTTTTAACATATTATTTGTCTGTATTGTGTTTGAAGATAGCACCCTCTTCTTCCTAGTTTTTCTTCATTATTTGAATGTCTATCTCCATTAATTTATTTCTTATTAAATTTCCTTTATGCCCTATTTTTAAATTTAGGTTCTTTCACTCCCAGAGTTCTATAAACTCATTTTTCTACTGTGTCTCTCTAGGAATTCTTTAGGGCAAGGACTGAGACTCCTGGGGCAGAATACTTTATTATCTGATATATAAACTTATGTTTCAAAAGACAGATATAAAGCCAGGCATGGTGATGCACACCTGCAATCCCAGTGACTTGGGAGGCTGAGCCAGGAGGATTTCAAGTTTGAAGTTAGCCTCAGCAACTTAGCAAGGCCCTAAGCAACTCAGGGAGACCCTGTCTCAAAATGAAAAAAAAAAAAAATGAAAAGGGCTTGGGATGTAGCTCAGGGGTAAAGCGCACCGGGGTTCAGTTACCAGTATCAAAAAAGAAGATAAAAATTCAAGATCTTTTATCCCCAGGTATTATATGTTATATTAATACCACCAGGTTTCCCTGTATCTTAAGCAATCTGGATTTTTTAAGAAAAAATACACAGAAACTAAAATGAACCTTAAAAATCATATTGTGCCATTTGAATTTTAAAGCTGTCACCCACTTTCTGGGATCTTCTCTTGGAAAAGTCATTCCACAGTGAAGCACAGTGTGAACCAGCCGCTTTGTCCTGACAGTCCCATGCTCTGAGGGCTTGTGGAGACCCAAGGCCAGCTGTCAGCTAGGCACTGCCTTGCTGTTCCTCACCCGGCACTCAGAACAGACCAGGATCGGAGCACACAGGAGCAGTGCGGCTCAGGAAGGCCACTGTCACGGTGTGCAAAGGGAAGGCTGCCTTCCCGGGTTCTGTGGGCCACGTTCAGCTGCAGTGGCGCTGCTCATCATGGGTGGACTGGTCAGTCTTCACACTACAAGGGAGAAGGGAGATGGCAGTGGCACATAAGTGCCAGAGTCTAAGAGAATGGGTCTGTCCTTCTGTCTTCCCTATTACTGAAACAGTCTTCTTGCACAGTATTTTAATAAACCCATGAGATGTGGTCATCAACATCTGAAAGATAACCTTTTTAATTAAAGTCACCATCAAAGATGTGCCAGGAATAAAGTCTCCTTTTCAAGTAAACAATACTATATAGCTTTTCTTTCTTTCTCCCTCAAGCTACATCTCAATTCCTTTTTATTTTGAAGCAGAGTCTTGTTAAGTTTCCCGGGCCTTGAACCTGCCACCCTCTTGCCTCAGCCTTCTGAGTAGCTGAGATTCTGAGCTTGGGCTTCTATGCTGGTGTGGCATCCAGTCTTTTTATTTGTGTCCTGTTTTCCAAGAAAAAGATGTAGATGGTGCAACTCAAACTCATCCCTGATGTTGGAAATGAACTTGTGATGTATGTTCTCTGGACATTCTGTTATGGGTGTTTGATTCTATGAAGAACAGCATGATTGCTCCTGGATACGTTGTGCCTGCCTAAAGAAAATTCCCCAGGATCTCCAACTTAACCAGCTGCCATATATGTGCGCTATTCAAAGGAGCTGCATTTCCAAGCAGAGCTGACCTATTGTTCTCTACCACTGTCTTGGTTTTCCCCCCACCAAATGTCAAGCCCAAAATTTGAAAAGTATATTTTAAAATAAGACTGATTTTAGAATTAAAATAAATTATTTAAATGTTTAATCATTTCACTGAGAACCATTTTAAGAACATTTTATTACCCAAAAATTCAAACATATACAAAAATATGTTTATATTTATGTTAAATATGTTTTATATAATATAGTGGACTTCCTGGCACACAACGCATTCCACACGTATGTCACCCCATTTCTGCAACAGCCCTGTGAGGAGCCTTTTCTCCAAGGAACACAGGTCCCTTTCATTGTAGAGTATCCTTTGAACAGCAGGATACTGTGCCCACTTACAATGTCTATACCTGCCACCGTGATCCAGTGTTCTCCTATTCCTGCCACGACCACACTGCTTTAATTATGAAGACTTTATCATAAGGGTTAGTTTCTGGCAGGTCTAGAAGCCCTCCACCCACCATCAGCTCTTCTTTTTTCTGTGTGTTCCCCAAGTATCGTTTGCCGCAGTCTGGCTGGGCACAAAATAACCCGGGTCACGAGCCACTTGTAGGTTCAAACAGGAACTACTTTATTGCCCGAACCCAACGGGAACTCTCCAGAACTCCACGGAAAACTCTGTGAGAACCATCGGGAACTCAATGGGACCTCCGGGGAACTCAAAAGTAGCGGGCACCCGAGGTAGCAGGAGCCGCCCTATTGCTGGACAGCAGAGGTCTACACACACAACTGAACACACAGCTTGTCTCAATTCAGCATCATCCAGCCACAGCAACCAGTCACCATCCCAATAATCATACACAGCTTAACTTAATCATCATCATCCCAATGGCTCGATGGCGTCACCTCTCAACCACTCCTTCTGGCAAAATGCCAGGCGCCATCCCGACTTGGTTGTGGCTCCCAACAATCGTTGGTGTTGTATTTTCCATGTATATTTTACAATTATCTTCTTTGTCTGTAGAAAATAATAGTTGCACTTTTCTATGATGGCATTAAGTTAATTAACTAAGTTAGACATCTCTATAAAATCGTATCCTATATCTTCCTATATTCTATAGTCCTAAGGAATATATTTCAGTATTTCATATATAACTCTTATATTGCTATCCACACAACTGAAATCATGTATTTTCCATATTTTTCTATTTTAATTGTTAATTGAGTACTTTTTAAAATTTAATTATAATTTACAAGTGTCATTCAATCCTGATAAATGAGTCTTGCTATGTCTAAAAATGTCTAAGTGTCGATAACCTTGTTCCACATGCTGTGTACCCTAGAACATGCAGTGGAGACTAGAGCACACGGCACAGTCTAGAACATTCCACATGGACTAGAGCATTGCTAGAGGCACCATCCAGAACATATGCAGTGTGATCTAGAATAGGTCGTGTGGTCTAGGGCATGTTGTGTAGTCTACAGTGTGTTGTGATCCTAGAACCTGCGGTGCACACTAGGGCTGTGGTACAGTCTGGAATGTGTGGTGTGGTCGAGTGTGCTGTGTAGTCTAGATCGGGACGGGGGCTTGAGAGTGGGTCATGATCTCTAGAACATGCAGTGCAAGCTAGAGAGCATGGTGTAGTGTGGTGTCGTCTAGAGCCTGCTGTGTGACCCACAGGGTGTTGTGTGGTCTATAACTCGTCCTGTGGTCTGCAACAGGCAGCTCAGTCACCTGATTTATGGGGAGTTGGCAGAGTGAGGCCGAAGCTGAGGCCGCCTCCTCCAGGACAGCCCACATGGCGTTTTTTACACCTGAAAATACGTGTCTGATTGAGAATTTTGACAGGTGTGTTCTGATTGTTTGATGTCATGGGAGGTATTTTTGTCAAGGTAGGTTAAGGAATTTTCCTATTCTACGTGATCTTGCAGGAATTCCTGACAACCTGTGGTGATCATCGGGTCCTCATGTCCATTCCACAACACAATGAAGTCAGATTATTTTTATTTTATGTCAAATACATTTACTTCCATGTGGGGAGAGGAAAAACAAAGAGAAAGGCTGTTTCTGAGAAGGCGAATTCCTGCCATGAATGAACTTCTTGCCGCATGATATGTGCATGGAGCCACAGTGCACGGTGCTCAGTCCCAAGCGCCACAGTAAAGTCTTGTCTCTGAGCACACAGAAAACTTCTGCATTTGTGCCCTGCTACAGGATCATCAGAAGCTTCCTAGAGGGGGAAACACGAGGACGGACATTTGAATTAGATGTTATGACATCTTTAAAAAGAAATGGGGATATAGAGGAGCAGAGTTATGAGAACCTGAAGCCGCTTGTTAATTTCTCAGATATGAAGTTCAAGGCCAAGTTCAAGTCCAGAACTGTCACTGCTGGGTGCGTTTTGTCCTGTGTCCACAGAGCCCGGCGGAGCATCTTTGCTGGACGTCCTGTCCTGTGTTGTGGGGACACTGGCCTGAGGGAAACGTGCCTGGGATGTGGCGTGAGGTTGGGGTGGGTGCCAGCTCCTGCTGCCACTCAGGAAGAGGCTGCTGAGGCACCCCACCTCCATTAGCCATGGGGAAGCATCCAGGTTTGCAAGGTCTGCAGCTCCCATCCCCTCCCCAGGGAGACCTCTGGCCCTCAGTGAGGGTCATACATGGGACTTCAGTCACCTTAATTTCAGGGATTGAATGCAATGCAAATAAAAAGTTGTAAGTTCCCGTTTCCCCTCATGGACTCCAGCTCAGCCTGTCCCCGGCTTCTTGTCACCGCCAGCCCCACTACTTGCCCCAGCTTCAGTCACACCCCCATATGCAGAGGCAACAGCTCCCATAAATTCCTCACCTGCTTCCTGCTCTATGCCAGAGGGAATGTCTAAAATAAATCCCTTACACCTCCTCCAAGATGCTTGGGTCCCTGGATGGATCCCAAGAGATGCACTGTGCTCCCCATTTTTAAAATCTTACAAAGAACTTTCCATGAACTTTCCTTTTCCTTCTGAAGAAGTGGCATCCATCCGAGTGGTTCTTTCCCGTGTGTGTATCAATCAGCAGGGAAGCAGGGAAGATGCCCGGGAGCTCATTCTGCTTAGAGACTGAAGGTGCTCATTGCATCTAGAAAAATATCTCCATGAAAAGCCCCTTCCTCTGAAGGAGGGAATTAAATGGGAAACAGCTTAGATTTAGAGTCACTGATGTGGATTAAGACTGGAAGAGAAGCTTCTTCTGGGGAGAACAAGGAGCTGAGGACTTATTATCATTTTACAGGTGTCTCTCTTTTGGGGTGTGGGGGTGTGAGTAACCGGGGATTGAACTCAGGGGCACTCAACCACTGAGCCACATCCCCAGCCCTGTTTTGTGTTTAATTTCGAGACAGGTTCTCACTGAGTTGCTTAGCTCCTTGCTTTTGCGGAGGCTGGCTTTGAACTTGCAATCCTCCTGCCTCAGCCTTGGAGCTGCTGGGATCATAGGTGTGCACCACCGTGCCCGGCTGGACTTCTCTCTTCATGTGAACTGTAAGCAATGTTGTCAGTGGTGCTCGCAGAGCTCTTCTCCTGCCCCACTTCTCTGGGTCTCCGCGGACACTTCCCACGTCTGTTGCCTCTGACCCAGGGCAGCTAGCCAAACCTGGGCAAACGTTTCACAAATGTGGTCAACGGTCGTATGGGACACAGCAGCTGGGCAGCGACAGGTGGCTCAAAACACTGGCATTCCAGCAGGTGAGCCCAGCTCCCAGGTGACTTTGAGCTCTGTCATTCTGTGTCTTTGGTTATTAAGCTGAAGATTAAATGAAGAGAAGCACAACTCCACAACCTCGGCTTCAGATCTCGAGCTGCATTTACTCACAGGTGCTCTTTATGCCCTAAAAAATAAAGTCATTTGGATTAGAAAAAGAAAAGAAAAGATTGCCTAACCATTCCTGACAAGGCCGTGTTTGAGTGTTTGTGTGTATGTGTGTGTGTATGTGTGTGTGTGTGCACATGTGCATGAAGGAGGGGACAGTGGATGGCCACCTTGGAGTGTGAATAACATATCCTTGTCCTACAAACTGGAGGAGAAGAAGCCCCTTGCAGTGACAATGCATACACAGACAACACAGCCCGAATCATTCCAATCAAGTTTGCTGCCCTATTTTGTTACATACAAATCAAGAGCACAATTAAGAAATCAATGATGATTATTGTATGGCAAAAACAGGGTCTGGCAGAGAAGAAAAATCTCTGAGAAAAAAGAAACTTAATTTTGGAATGGCCATAACTCCCCTGAAGCTAAATAGTTTAGCAAAATAGAATTTGAAGGCTTGTTTTACAAATGAGCAGACAATTTCACTCATTCTTTGCAGAATAATGACTCTGCTGTGAAGATAACAATGTCTACCTTCTTCTAAGATAAGCATTTCCAAGCAGAACACAGGGAATTTGAAAATTAAATAAGGTGCCCAAGACTTTCTTCATGAGTAGTTTGTATGTTATTTTCCAAATGAATGGGATCCACAAAAGACACGCTCTTGATTTCCTACCATGAATATAGCCTTGAACTAATCTTGAAAGAGAGGAAAGAGAGAAAGACATATAAATTGAATGCATTAATATATTCCAGCACGAGCACATAAAAGAATTCTCTTACTTGTACCCTACGGTGCCTAAGAGTTTAAAGATAGGTTGATGAAGCCGTATTAAGACCAATAGGATGCAAGACTTGCTCTGTACATTCAAAACAGTCTTCGTGGAGAACATGAGATGGAGTGCTTTTCAAAAAAAGATATATATATATGAAGTAGGAAGAGTTTCAACAAATATCAAAATATTTTGAAGGGTGTATTTTCTTTTACTTAAAAATCCTACTACTAGTTATTTGTCATAATAATTAGGAATGTAGCTACAAAGATTTCCATTACAATGCTAATTAGAATATCTAATAAATTTTGACATCCAAAAAGATCCACTGTAGAGGATTGTTAAATACGTCAGGATGGCAACGGACCACGCCGTCCCCTGGCTCTGCAGCCTATTCAACACTGTTTGGACGGGACAGACTCAGGGACTCCCCTCTTCCAGCCTGACAATCCTCCAACCAGATCTCTGGCTGCAGCTTCCAGGGCCATCTTCTTGGCCATCCTCTATTTCCAGACCAACGGACACCCCTTCCCATGGTTAGCTTTTTATTGCCAATCAATGAACGTGAACTCCCAGATCCAAAAGAGTTAGCCCGACAAGGTGAGGCCTCCACCAGCCCTCCTTGGCCCTGCATTTTCACACCCTCTTCTCTCTGACTTCTGTCCTCCACGATGATGTGGCCTGGGGTGGAGGGGCATGGGCCACTCTCCTGAGAGCTGGTGGAGAGACAGGGCAAGGGCCCAAGCACCTCTACAAGATGCAAACCTGGGTCACTGGCCACACCTTCTCCCAATCTTGTCTGCAGTTGAGGCTGCCCTGGCCCTGGAGAACCTATTCCGGTCCTTTAGGCTGTGCATTCCCTATGTGCTCTGCACTGACCCCACTCTGTGACTTCCTGGACAGCCACTTCCTAGATGCAGAGATGAAACTCATGAGGAGGATGGGTGACCTCTGGGTCCATCTCTGCAGGCTGCACGAGGGGAGCATCTCTTTGAAAGGCTCACCCTTACATACCACTAGGAGCCTTTGGAGCCCAGTGACCTTGCAGAAGCCCTCCACATCTCTGGTGAGTCTCTCCCTCCAGCTACTAGGCAATCTTTAAACCATCCCAGCACCCTCTCCAAAGCTCTGGAGCAAATGAAAAAAGTAAAGTATTTTTCAGTAAAATAGAGAGTCATATTTCATATAAAATTCTGGACAAATAGTAAAATGATACTATCAGTAACATACTGATAAAATATGTTCAAAATACTTCATTGAAGAAAAATACTCTGTTTACCAAATGAACAGTAGTGTGTATATAGGGGAGAAGCGGGGGAACTTAAATGATCTGCTTTTTATTTTCTTCTTCATCGTCTTTTGGTTTTAGATTTTTATAGCAAACATATCACCTCCACAATTAGAAAGAAGAAATTCTACTTTTATTTTTCAAACAAGTGACTGGCAAGAGGAGAGGATGACGCAGCTCCATGGAGAGAGATGACCCATGTTGTCAGATGAGGACATATCACATCAAGGGCTTACCACAGGCCAGCTCTCTTGGAAGGGGTTGCCTCTCAGCCCTGCTGGTCAAATTCTTCTCCCTTTTCTCCTCTCCAAAGCAGTCTTCAGTCTGTCTTTGTGCCGGCATTTGGTTCCGATGGACTCCATGTGGTTTCATGGAGTCCTGGGCAGGGCTCTGTCCCCAAGATGAACACAGGCTCGACTTGCTCAGAGCATGGTGACTTTGTCGGAGGAAGCATGGCCTGCCCCTGTGGGCAACACCGCTGCTGTGGGCAGAGGGAGCCAGAGGCATGAACCTCTGAGGGCTCGAGAGAGGCAGAAAGGAACGAGGATGCAGCTCAAATGTCCAGAGGATGGCCAAGGGAACCTGGTTTTAACCCCGTCTCAGTGAGCTCAGGCTCGCGGTGTAGGCATTACGGGTGGCCCTCGCATCAGCCATGAGGGGCTGGGGTTCAAGGAGCGCTGGATTTAAGACAACTGGCACTCAGCCGTGGCGAGAAGCAGGGACAGACAGCCCTTTGTTGAGCCAGCCAGCCAGGGAGAACCTTGTGTGGAGCAGATCTGGATTAAGGGTGTGCATGCTCGCATGTCACAAATGTTTTATTGTGTGTCTGGGCCAGTCATTCTCACTTGTTAAGGAACAGTCAGGGTTTTGTTCTGTATGGGCTTAAAATAAACCAGAGAGTCAGGGGGGCTTCAGGGGGAGGGGGCAGGAGGAGGAGCTCTTGCTAGGGTAGATTTTTGTTTGGTTGGCCCCCTAGCTCTTTGAACAGGCAACTTCCTGGAGATTTAGGGTCTGTAAATCTTCATTAGCTCAGATTTAAAGTGCATTTGTACTGATAAATTTTAAAAAATTAAACTGAAACAAGAAGTTTACTTGTTATCTTAGTATCAACATGATCTTACTGGCACACTGCATTGCATACCATCAATGTGTGTGTGTGTGTGTGTGTGTGTGTTGCTATGGGAAATGAACCCAGGAGCTCTTGACCACTGAGTCACATCCCCAGCCCTTTTAATTTTTTTTATTTTGAGACAAGGTCTCACTAAGTTCACTAAGTTGCTTAGGGCCTTACTAAGTTGCTGAGGCTGACCTCGAACTTGCAATCCTCCTGCCTCAGTCTCCTATGTCATCCACTGGCTGGCTGAAGACAACAGAACTGGTGAAGGAGTCCTTTGGGTCTAGTTATCCTTAGTCCACAGGTGTATTGCTCAGGCCCCTTATGAAAATATAAAATATCACAGATGCAGTTATTTGAAAGGCCAGTAATTTAAATTAAAAAAATTTAAAAATTTTTAAAAATGTTTTTTTTTTCCTTCCCTCCTGTAAATTCTCCTTCCTTCACTCTGCCATTTTCCCAACATGCACCATCTTCTTCAGGGCTGTATGATCCTTTTGGAAATTAAGTAGCTGTTTCCATGCAATCAGAAACCTGTGGTCTATGCTGTCTCCCCTGACCCACCATCTGTACTCACACCAGTGACTTACTCTCTCTGCGCCCGGATCTCCTCATCCGACAACTGGGGACATGATAACTTGCCTTCTTATCTGTCTGGGCTTTTAAGATGCAAAAACGATTAGACTCTTTGTGAATATACATAAGGCCTTAAAATTTGTGATTGCAGTCTAGTTAACACATAAGAGTGCACAGATCTTAGAAAAATATCAGGGAACATTGGTGAAGATGTCTATTTTTGCAGAGAACGATGTTTGTTGGGGGTCCGTGTCCCACCCCAAGGAGGAACAGTAGGACTGACCTACTATCGCCTTTCCTCTGAGCATCTGAGAAGAACACCCAGAAGAGGTCTCGGATGTGCTTGTGGCTTTGGGGAGAACCATAGAGTCTGGGTCCTGGGCCCAGCCCCATACAACTAAAGCAGGCTGTGGAAGAGGAGAAAGAACTTCACTGGATTCAGCAAAAGATGAGCAGTGTTTGCCAAGGAACAGAGGTAGACCGCGGAGCAGGGGAAGACAAGGTGGGGCCCTTGCTTTTTATGCACTAGGACCACTCATATGGCCAGAGCACAGAAGGATAATGCTAAATACCTGGAAGTATGTGCTAAGCTTCTAAGAGCTATTGAAAGACCTAAAGGAAGTGGAAAGGAACAGAGAGGACACTCCCAATTATGGCAGACCTCGGCTTGCAAGGTCCCAGGAATGGCACACCAGCACCCAATGACAGTGCCCCAGGATGGAAGAGCTTTTAACTATCCCCAAACCCCAGAAACAAGAAAATCATGTGGTCAGGTAAGCCGGCCCTATTCCTTCCCTATCCGTTCTTCTCAAACTTCACACTGGAAGCATCTATGCCTTGCCAGGGCCAGCAGAAGTGGTTGAGAGGAGAAATAATAAAGACAGAATCCCACCTCTACACAGTTTTTGAGATCAGGAATCCACCCCAAAGATGGCAGAAAAGGAAAAGTCTTTATTGAATGAAGATTGAGGCATTTATTAATGTTTGGGCCTGGATGTATTGTACTTACTAACCCACACTTTGACTGAAAGCAATGATAGGGCTGCACACCTAAGTGTGAGCAGAGAAGATACACAACTGGCCCAAGTCTACACAGCGACAGCAAACAATCACATACCTGCCCGTTTCACCCCTGAACAAATCTTAAATAGACAAGAAAAGAGATATAAAATCGTATACTGATTGAGTTTTGAATTATCTTTATTCAATGTATGGATTATAATGTCATATTTAAGACATTGATTGTTACTATGTTTAAATAAACTGTGAATCTCAAGAAATACTCTGGGTCACGGGTCAAACTCTCAAACTCAAAACTATCCCTAGACAGTCAAGGAACACCTATATTATACAAGTAACTCAATGAAATTGTCAGGAAACAAGAAAAGACAGAAGACAAATTCTCTGCCCTCCGATTAGTTTGCGGTGTGATCATGGTGTGAAAATATGTAGCTCTGTAGGAAGCTGTGAGCAGCGACCGCACGCTGACTCACGGGCATCCCACCATCACAGGGTTTAGAAAATGCATTGCCTTGACCATCAGGAGAACAACCTTGTCATATCCCTTGGAACACCTGTACTGGACTTTTCTACCCTCCAGGTAGGTGAGAGAGCAGGGACCAGGGAACAGGATCACATTCACTTTCTTCCAAACACACGGAGGTGCACGTGCTGATCCTCACGATCCATGGAACTCAGCCTCTCCTGCAGCTCCCATAGCTGGTCCAGCAAATTACATGGGCATGCTGACAGTCACTAGAGGTGGGCAGAGGCAAAAAATGCAGAAAGCAGAAAATGCAGCAGAGCCTCTCTTCACCTACGGACCTTCCTAGAACATGCATTTCAAAGACATTGGTCCACTGAAGATCTTGGTGACTGACTCGGAGCTGAACTCTCCAGAGGACACAAGACGTTTCAGAAAACAAATGTAACACTTTTTTATGGCTGAATTGTGCCCTCACACCTCCCCGAAGATCCATGCGTTGAATGCTAACTTCCAAAACCTCAGGATGTGAACTTACCTGGGAATAAGGTCACCAAAGATGGAAATCAGTCAAGATGAAGTCCCACTAGAGTTGAGTGGGCCCTTGGTCCAGTGTGGCTGGTATCCTTATAAAAGAGGGACTTGGAGACGTGTCAACGGGGACAATGTCACATGAAGGCTGAGCTCAGCTGCTTGCCACGAGGCAAGGAGTCACCCCAGCTGGAGAACAGGCCTGGGACAAATCCCCTTGAAGCCTGCAGAGGAGCGTGGCCCTGCTCACACCTGGTCCCAGAGCCCGAGCCCCATGGGGAGACAAGTACCTCTGTTGTTTATGCCACTCAGCTCACAGCACTGGTCTAGGCTTTCAAGAGTGAGTAATCATTATCAGGAAAGGGACTGGCACTTGGAAGCTTTATTCCCGTTAATCTGTGGCCCCAAACCATGCCTGGGTATATCATTTCCTTGTTGTCATTTACATTTTAAACATGCACAAAGGGTGTGGAATTTTTTCTACCACACCCGGGTGCAAAACAAATATCACATTACACTTTATTTTAAAATAAACTTATGTCTGACTCCAAAGCTCTCTCTTAAAGATGAGGAGAAATTTCAGTCGTATTTGTGTCTTAAGCACCCTTCTTCTGGGGCTGAGGGTGTGGGACCACGGTTAGAACTTGCCTTAGTTCGGGAGGCCCTGGGCTCCATCCCCAGCACCACAGTAAAAATGAGCAACAGAAATAAAGAAGGAAGGAAGAAAAGGAAGAAGGGAATAGAGAGAAAAAAAAGAGGAGGAAGGAAGGAAGGAAGGAAGGAAGGAAGGAAGGAAGGAAGGAAGGAAGGAAGGAAGAGGGTCAATCAGTCTTTATCAAGACTGAAGCTGGGACTTGGGATCCAATGCTTGTGGAAGCGCCACCTCCTTCTGGGCCTCTGTTAGGAAGGCTCCCCACTCCTCAGGCCTCTCTCTCCTGGGCAAGAGCCTCTTCTGCTTTCACATCCCTGCCCTCACCAGAAAAGGATAATCCCACAGAATCCCTCTCCCAGATCTAATAAAAGCCCAACAGGGCCATGTCCCCTTCTCTGATGGAGCAGTCAGAAGGAAAGTCTCACCAATTGTCACTGTCTCTGTTACATACACCATACCTATTCGCAGTTTAGACACTAAACAGATAACATTTCCACAGACATTAAACGTTCCATATGTTCCTTTGTTTAATACACTCTCCTTTTCACTCCATGTTAGTTTTTCTCCACCCTTGTGACAAAAATACCTGATCAGAACAACTGAGAGGAGGACAGATTGATTTGGGTTCACAGATTCAGAGGACTCACTCCACAGTCAACTCCAAGGCAGAACAACATGGAGGGAGGTGAGGGGGAGGAAAGCTGCTGGGTTCAGGGCCGCCAGGAAGCAGAGAAGGAGGAAGGAGCCAGGGCCAGATCGAGTCCCAGGCAAGCCCCCAGCGACCTGCGTCCTCCAGCCCATTCGCCTAGTTACCACCCAGGAGTCCGAACTACTAATCCATCAAGGGGATCAGGCCATGATGAGGTCGGGGCCCTGGCGACCCACTCACTTCACCAACGCCCCTGCCCTGGACATTGCTGCTGAACACCCGAGGTCTCAGGAACCTTCCAGGTCCAAACCAGGAGACCCTCCAAAAGCAAAGCCAGGCTCCCCGGAGGCCCCTGCTGGACTGCCTCACCCGACTGCCCAATAGGGGAACCCTCTGAAGCAGCCGGGATTCGGAGCACCCCACAGCACCCCAGCCTCGCTCGCACATCCGGGCGTGTGGAAGGTGGTCCGGTCATGGGGGTTGGGGGGACACACGGGGACCATCTTCCAGGGCCCAAATCAGAGAGCTGCAGGCAACTGCTCCACATCAGCATGAACCAGGGCCCGAGTGCGCAGAGGGAGGAAAATCCACCAGGGGGAAGCCGCAGGCGAGCCAGGGAGCCCTGCGCTGTCCCGACAGTGCTCTGCTTGCTGTCCCTTTAATCGACCGTCAGTGATCTAACTTGCCCATGCCACTCGCCATTCGCCTCATTCTGTTAACTCAGGACAAAAACCAACACCAAAATAAAATGGGACAAAAATCCCTTGGTTTTTTTTTTTTTTTTTTTTTTTGTTGTTGTTGTTTGTTTTCAGCATTGTTAATTAGTCTTTGACACGCTGACCCTAATATACAAGGAGACCTATTAGAAAAAACAGTGTTCCAAGGATTGCGTCTTTATATATATATATATATATTTTAGTTTTCAGTGGACTTTTATTTTATTTATATGTGGTTCTGAGAATCGAACCCCTAGTCCAGGGATTGCCTCTTAACTTCTCTTAAGACCTACAATACCGTGCATGTGTGAAAACATAGGTGCAATTGCACACACACACACACAGAGACACGCTGACTGTCTCAGGACTGGTGTGCAAAGACCCAGCCCCTGTCGACTGTTTTATTAGTGTTTGCACATTTGGTGCAGAGCAGCGGCGAAGGCCTCAGTGTCTGCAGCAGCTCCGGCAATTAGCTCTGAATGAAACAGTCATAAATAGTAATTAGCCATTCCCTCAGTCATGTCCCAAAGCCTTTAAAAAACTCCACAGAGAAATCAATGCATTCTTTTCTAAAGACCTATTACAGCCACCACCCACTCTGCACCACTGCACAGCGCTCGCTCGGAGCAAGAGCAGCTCGGCTGCTCCCCAGAGAGCTGTGTGCAAGGTCCTGATGGAGGAGAGGAGGTGGTCAAAAGGGGCAGGAGCAGGTCCGGCATTGCAAGGTCAGCCCAACATGTACCAGGGCGGGCAGCTGCCAGGCTGGAGGAAGCCAGCACGTTCAGTGTGAGACCCTGGGACAGCACCCTAGGTTATGACCTCCCACCCTGCCACCTCCGCCCGGACTGAAAATGGAGAGCCTGCAGGAAAACCTGCGCATGCTCCCCTGGCGAGGCCGTCCAGGGAGGCTGGCGACCTCCCAGCGCTCCTTCCATGGAGCTGCAGAGACAGCACAGAGCACAGGGTCTTGCGTTAATCAGCCCCCCTCCTTCTTGGAAAGGTATTTTCTGAGGCCCCGAGAGCACCTTATATGTTAGTAGGGAGTTGGCCATAGTGACAATTAAGCCTTGTCACCAGTAGGCAGAGAGCCTCTTCTGGGAGGGGCCGAGTGGCCTGGATGTGATCATTCTAATTCACACAAGCAGAGGTACGGAAAGGGCCTTGAGCGCTCCTCCCGGTTATTCCCTGGGCTTTGGTGACGTCTCCTCCATTCCATTTCAATCGGATTTATGTACAGCAAAACCCTGAGCTCAGCCTTTTCATAGCAACCATCCAGAGCCAGGTCCAATCATTCACAGGGCATTTAATCAAACCGTTCTCAGAATGTGGGCTGGGCATTACCCGGGACCTGGACACTGGAGGTCAGCCTTTCTTCTGTTTCTAATATGCTCTGGGGGTGCCTAGGGCCCTGCATCTCTTCCAAGCCCCTCATCTTCCTTCTACCTTTTGTTACTTAGCAGGCTGCCTACACACTTTGTCCTGAGCACACATTTGCTGTATCCCCCTAAACAGACGCATATACACACCCCACTCACACACCCCTCTAGAGAAAGCTGACAGAAATGCAAGCCCACCCCATGCTCCCACCCAGACCTTGCAATTATGAGATGCACAGACATGGAGCATCCCTCTAAGGCAGGAGTTCTCTTCCCTGGCTGCGCCTAACTACTCCTGGGGTTTCATAACTAGGAATGCACCACACTGCTGCTTTTCTTCACACCAGAGAACCCCTCTTGTTTTCAGGACAGGAAGGGAAAACTCCTTCTTGAAATAAATTGAGTCCCCACAGTAAACCATAATCGCAGAATACTTACATTGAAGGAAAGAAGTGCTGAGACCCTGCTCAGACTCCAAGTCAGAACCACCAAGGGCAGGGCTCAGGTGTGGGTACTTATAACAAATGCTCCCTGAATTCTCTAAGATCGAGACCAGAGCCTGAAACCTCAGTTTTTACTCTCCTGTAAGTCAGTGCTAGGAAAGACATACTTTCAAGGGTTATTGTGAATTTTATTTCCACAACATGGATAGAATACCTAGAACACAGTAAATACATAACCAATTGACTGAGCTTGTTGATATTATCCATTTTACCTTCCATGCATTTTCCCAGACCTCTGGAAGCTCTGGGAAGGGCAGTGGGACTCAACCTTGGGCTTGGTTGGACTCTGAGCTCCTGGGGTGCACATCTGTCTGCTCAGCCCCCGGCAGCAGCTGACACAGGAGATCACCTGCATCAGGAGGAGCATTCCGCACCTGGAGTGTTGCTCCCTGTCCTCCAGACAGCCAAGTGAACACGCCCTTCAAGGTCGCTGTCAAGCCCCCCTTCTCCCCTCAGCAAGCTCTTTTCCACCAGAACTTATAGCTCTTCAAGCACTTTCCTGACAGCTGGCATAACTGATTTTACCTAGCATAACTCATTTATGCTATTTTAATTTTTATGCTACTTTAATTCATCTGGCTATTTGTTTATATCTTTTCTCTCCAACAAAACATATTTTTATCTATTTTTAATCGATTCTTCACAGAGCTTAAAATGGTATACAGCACGTGGCAAATATTAAGAAGAATAAATAAATCCTTTGCAAAGGGGAGAAAAAAGAATCCTACTCCAAGCTGAACACAGTGATGTTTACCTGTAATCCTAAAGGATCGGGAGGCTGAGACAAGAGGATCGCCAACTTCGAAGCAAGCCTCAGCAACTTAGCAATGTCCTAAGGAACTTAGTGAGACCTTGTCTCAAAATAAAATAAAATAATGGCTGAGGATGTAGCTCAGTGGTAAACTGCCCCTGGGTTAAATCCGCTGTACCAAAAAAACCAAAAAATCCTACTTCAATTTTGGTGCAATATGAAATGCAACAGAAATATCAAAAGCTCCAGTTTCATGACAATGAGTCATACTGTCTTATTAGCAACACGTGGTAAATGTCAGCTACCCAAAGACAGAATTTGGAGACCTGGACTCCAGCTCCAGCCTACGACAAGCCAACATGAGGCCTCCAGCCACCAAGACCCCCTGCTCCTCAGGTGCTGTGGGAAGCAGCCACCCTCATCCGCAGGGGTGCTTGGCCTTTACCTCCCATATCTGCAGTTCCAGGCTATTTAAATAGAAAGTGTGCGCAGTTGCAGACATCGAGAGCTCCCCAATAGGCACCTGTATTCCCCTGAATGGGTGATAGAATTATGCCAAAGTGAGAATTCAGGGAAGGAAGGAAAACCCAGAGAGGAAGAGGGCAGGGAACAAAGGGCTTCAGGGAGGCCTGATTCGTGGGCCTCTACTGCCCTCCACAGAGCAAAGGAGGGCAGTGGGGCCGCAGCACAGGGCCTGGGGACAGAGGCCTTTCCTGCCTCAAGAAGCACAGGGCAAGCTCTGCGGGTGGACTCAGCGGACAGCCTCTGAGGAACCGCGGGCTGGGGCGGGGGGCCAACTGGGCGGCTAAGCAAAGCATCTCCAACATCCATGACCCAACCGCCATGCCTCAGCCAAAGGTGAGAGGGACTCCCTAAAGGGACAATGGAAAGGCCCTTCCTGTCCCTTGAGAGCTGCCCCTGCCCTACCTGTGAGTTCTTGGTAAAAGCCACCACTGGTTTCCCACATGCCCAGCCATGGCAGGGCCACCTGTGGGACACAGCTACAGATGCAGTGTGTCCTTCCCCACCCACCTGAGCCGCCCATCTCCCTTCTCCTCAGCAGGAGAGAAGATGCACCCTGCTCTCCATTCCACCCTGGGCCACACCCCAGGGCCAGGTCCTTCACACCCCACCTGTGGGTGAAAGGTGAGCCGCTCACACAAGCCCATCTCCAAAATCACTGTGCCACCTTCCCAGCCTCGTTCCACCAAAATCCATCCTTAAAGACATTCACTGAAACCATTGCCAGTGGACTACGGAAGGGGGATTCTCCCTGCCTTCAAGCGGCAGCCCCAAACAGCATCAATGGAGTATGGAATGAAAGGTGGGGCCCCAAAGAAGGAGAACAGGACAGAAAATCCATCCTAGGAGAAATGGTGTCTCCATTTAATCAGAATAGACAGCTCAGTCAGAGTTTAGAGGGAGAAATAGTGATAAGGAGGACACCTTCTTTTTAAGGTGTATTCTCTACAAAAGCGTAAATAAGTGAAAAGTGATGGACGAGGGGATGGAGTGAGTGGGGACAGCGTGGGAGGATTAGTGAGTCCCAGCGTGTCCTAGGACATGGCTTACAACACACCTCCTCTGATGCCCAAACCTCATCAGAGGAGAGCCCTGCAGGTATGTTGTTAGTAACTTGAAATAAATGCCAGTAAACAAAGCAAACCAAACTGGAATTAATGGCTTCAGGGACCCAGGTACTGATGAAGTTGCTTTTCTCATTTGCTCCATAGAAGACTATTTAAAACAAGCTTCCTATAATAGGTAAGAAAAGAAGAAGAAAGGAAAATCTCATTTTAAAAGACCTGCAGAACATCCATGCCTCACCCCTCTGTCCTTGCAGACCCCGCAGACCTCTGTGCCTCCTGTTCTGTTCCGGTCTGATCTGAAGCTGAAGCTCTTGCCTCTTCTGTCCACCTCTGCCGTGGCCCTCTGCCATGCCCCTCTGCCTCCCTCAGGGCTACCTGCAAGGGTTACTGACATTCGCCTTTGAAAGCTGCTGGGAATGCAGGTGTCCTTGGAGGGACCGCTGTTCCATAAATCCTACAATATACGGGGTGTCCTTACACAAGCAAAATTTTCCTCCCCAAACACTTAGAGAAACTTCGGGTTATATGGTATCAAATTCAGTTTCCAGTCAACCCCCCAATGATGCTTAAAAGAATTAAGATTTGTAAAGCCATTGGAAGCTGTCCTTTATAACTTAGTATGGATGTGATGGAGAATCCCTTAGAAAAGCATATATATAAAATACACACACACACACACACACACACATTTTGTTGGGACTCAGGGTGACCAGAAAATAATGAAAGCAGCATGGAATAAATTCACCTCCCCCCTTAAACATTCCGATTCAGCAGTTCCAAGCTGCAGCCAGAGTCCGCACTTAGGTAAAGCTCATTACTGTGCAATATTCTAGGACTATTGTCAGGCTTGGAATCAAAATAAGCCTAGAATTTACTACTAAAGGAGGATGAGAATGGAAAATGGGGTAAAGAAGAAAGTACAGAGTCCCTAAAAGCATCTCACTCCATGCATCGGGTGGTGCTCACTGTCGTCTGAGGTTGCCAGAGGGCGGTTTTCAGCACTGAAGGGAGGCTCAGTGACTCAGGAGGGTGCTGTGTAAACAGGCCTTAACACGTCCCTTGGCCAACTTAACTGGACAGCAGCAGGCCCAACTCTCAGGGCAACAGGCTCCCCTCCAAATTGCCAAAAAAGCAGGTTTTGACCCCAGTCTACAGATTTTATAGATATTTGGAGACATGGACACTGAAATTTCTTTCTTAAACCGTGAATAATTATGTGTATTTTCAGCAAAAGGTGTTTCTAACAGTTACCTCATCAAATCTGCGACTTCCAGGCCTAAAACATTAGCACACAGCTGATACTTAAATGCAGCTTAACATGAGCTTCAGCCTCAGATATGAGGATTTATGTGGCATTATAAAATATTATGCTGTCGAGTCACCAAATAATGACTGCACGACCAAATAAACACTTGAAAAGCTGCTCAGTTGCTTTATTAATCAAACTAATGAAAGATAGAATTTAAAATAGCAATAAAATAGCTTTAGCTACCAAAGTCCTACCTGTGATTAAACTACTAATACCTAGTGTCAATTACACATGCAAAAAAATTATACAACAGCATTTTTTTCTTATTTTTTAATTTTTTATCTTTTTTTGTTGTTGTTTATTTTTATTTTATTTTTTTAGAAACAATCTAAATGCCCTGCAATAGAGGAAAGGTGACATGAATAGGTAATTATTCAGCTGTTGAAGACACGCTTTCAAAGATTAAAAAAAAAATCATCATAAAATAAATTTAAGGCAAGTTATTAAAATACATTGTATCAGCCAGTTTCATAAAATGTGCATAAATATATTTTCCCCACAATATAGCACTGAAGCAGAAGTGCAGGATGGTGAGCTTCTGGTCGATTTTTTCCATTGTACCTTCTCATTGTTTTCAAATATAGCATCGTGAAAGTGTTATACATTTCTTAATTTAAAAATTAACTTAATCATGTCTCCTGCTTGGCAGCACTCACAGCCTCATGGACAATACTTACCAAGCAAGAGAAAGCAGATGCTCAGGGCAATTGCCTTAATTCCAGAGAGACTTGAAGGTCTGATTGAATTAGGGGGGAAGAAAGAAAGCCTGACTTTTTTCCCCTCCTCGGAGATGTTTTTATGTGTTGTCAGAATTGGGGGTGGAATGAAATATGCTATGCCGAGCTGTAAATCAAGAGGAAACAGATCCTTCCTAAAAGGGTGTGTTTTAAAATTATGGTTATGAGGATATACAGGGCATTAGGCCACAGCAAAGCAGCAGCACCCTCTCTCCCTGTGCCCCTGGTGCCCTGCACTGTCCTCACACTTCTGAACAGAAAAATAAATCAAATTACGCCAGCAGAAAGCATAGTACTCTCCAAAGAGAGGTCCCGTGCCTCTCCCTTTATTCCATATTGTGCTTGAAGAAAACACAGGAGACCTGCTCCTGAATCCGTCTAAATACAAAGCCTTTGGACGCGCCAGGCATGCTCTCCTTTCCAAAATCACGTCCGATTCCCATTAATGTTAATCAGAGCTATGTGGAGGGACGAGGAAAACCATTCCCCTTTATGTTTTATTGCATTTTTATTTTATGAACTGTTTTCTAGGATGATAAATCAGCACTACTGCAAAACCATAATTCTTTGGGGAAAAACTCCATGAAATTTCCCTTCTTTGTGCTATTTCTGATGCCTTCAGAAAGAAAAATCCAAAGACCAAACATAAGCCCAATGTGTCTAACTGGAGTGAGCACTGTACCGTGGATGGCGCCCCGATTCAGGGCCAACTTCATCATTTATAATTAGCAGCAACCGCAGTTTTGCTAAAATGGAAAGGAAACTCGGCCTGAGGTAATTGCCATTGTATTTCACAAACACCTACTCAGCAGCTGACATCACGCAGAGTCCAGTCAGACCCACAGTGAAGTCTCAGGTCCCTCGTGCCTCAGACTCATCAGTCCGTCACGATAATGTGGCAGGCCTCTGGTGGCCACACTGGAATGGCCCTTCTGGTCATTGCTCCAGAGAGAAGTACAGGATCCGCACGCACCTCAGTTCTGCTGATGCTTTCCACGTTGGTACTCTCCATCTCAGATCATGACTGTGCACTCTCCTGCGTGTCCCTTTACACTCCATGCCCACCCTTGCCGTCACACCTGTGTTCCAGTAACTCCCTGAATTCAAAATATTGTCTTTTCTTTCTCAACATGACAGTGTTCCCCATAAACTCATTTTATTCCCAAGTAACTCAGTCTAACTTATTTCCTTCTCCCAACCCCTTGCCTTTTAAAAAAGCTTAATGTTTAGAGCAGTTTTAGGGCAGAAGTAGTAAGAAAGCAGAATTCCCACGTGCTCCCTGTACCCATCCACACACAGCCTTCCACACTGACACCCCGTACCATGGTGACCACCTTTGTCACAATCAAGGAACCTGTGTCGACTCATTATGGTCACCTGAAGCTATGGTTTACATTAAGGTTCACACTTGGTGCCATGCGTTTCCTGGGTCTTGACAAATGTAGGATGTGAGCAAGCCACTGTGGCATTGCACAGGGCCTTTTAGAGACCTGAGGGCACTCCACGAGTGGCCATCCATCCTCCTTGTCCTCAACCACCAACAAACACTTAGCCCTTTACTATCTCCATAGTTTTTCTTTATCCAAAACGTCATATAATTGGAATCATACAGTGTGTAGTCATTTTCAGATTGGCTTCTTTCACTTAGTGATATGCATTTCAATTTCATCTGCCTTTTCATGCCTTGATAGTTTGTTTCTTTTTAGGGCAGAATAACGTTCCAAAAAATTGTCTGGATGGAGGTGTTCTAGTTTATTCACCCATTGTCTCCTGGAAGACACCTCAACTGCTTCCAAACTTTGTCAGCCATGAATTCAGTTGAACAAAAGAAACAATCTGTGAGGTGAGTAGAGAGCCTACATCTTGGGAGCAAATTTTTACCTTCACACATCGCATAGAGCACTAATCTCTAGGGTATATAGAGAACTCAAAAAGCTAAACACCAAAAAAAAACCAAAAAACAATCCAATCAATAAATGGTCCAAGGACATGAACAGACACTTCTCAGAAGAGGATATTCAATCAATCCACAAATACGTGAAAAAAATGTTCATCATCTGTAGCAATTAGAGAAATGCAAATCAGAACTACTCTAAGATACCATCTCACTCCAGTCAAAATGGCAGCTATTATGAAGACAAACAACAATAAGTGTTGGTGAGGATGTGGGGAAAAGGCACACTCATACACTGCTGGTGGGACTGCAAATTGGTCCAGCCAATATGGAAAGCAGTATGAAGATTCCTTAGAAAACTTGGAAAGGAACCACCATTTGACCCAGCTATCCCACTCCTCAACTTATACCCCCAAAACTTAAAAACAGCATACTACAGGGACACAGCCACATCAATGTTTATAGTAGCACAATTCACAATAGCTAAACTGTGGAGCCAACCTAAATGCCCTTCAGTAGATAAGTGGATTAAAAAATGTGACATATATACACAATGGAGTATTACTCAGCAATAAGAGAATAAAATCATGGCATTTGCAGGTAAATGGATGCAGTTGGAGAAGATAATGCTAAGTGAAGTTACCCAATCCCCCCCGCCCGCCGCCAAAAAAAAATGGCAAATGTTTTCTCTGATAAGGAGGCTGATTCATAGAGGGGAGAGGGGGGAAGCATGTGAGAAATAGACAAACTCTAGATGGGGCAGAGAGGTGAGAGGGTAAAGGAGGGGGCAGGGGGTTAGCAATGATGGTGGAATGTGATGGACATCATTATCCAAAGTACAGGTATGAAGTCATGAATTGGTGTGAACATACTTTATATACAAAGATATGACAAATTGTGTTCTATATGTGTAGTAAGAATTGTGATGCATTCTGCTGTCATGTATTTAAAAAAATAAAAGCAATCTAAAAAGAATACAGCTGAAGGTTTGTGTATGGACGTGTTTGCAAGTCCTTCATACTGATATCAAGGAGCGTGATTGCTGAGCCACGGGGTGACAGATGTTTACCTTGTCAGAACCTGCCAATCTGTCTCCCAAAGCGTCTAGACCATTTTGCACTCCCACCAGGGATGAATGGGAATACCTGCTGTCCATATCCTTGCCAACATTTGGTGTTGCCAGTGTCTTGGATTTTGGTCACTCTAATAAGAGGTATCTCCTGGTCATTTAAGTCTGCAATTTTCTGATGACACAGTGTTCAACATGTCTTCATATGCTTACTGGCCACCAAAGAATTTTCTTTGGTGAACTGTATTAGATTCTTTTGCCTATTTTTGAGTCCAGTTATTCATTCTCTTGTGTTGCACAACCTCTTTGTGTATCTGGAATGAAAATTCTTTATCAGTTGTGTTTTCTACAAATACTTTTTTCCCAGTGTGTACCTTGTCCTCTCATTTTCTTGACAGTGTCTTTAGCACAGCAAAAGATTTTAATTTTAATAAGGTCCAGATTATGAATTATTTCTTTCATTAATCAGAACTTTGCTACATATACCAAAGGATGTCTAGGATCTCCTCTCTGGTACATTCTAGGAGTTTGGTTATTTTGCATGTTATATAACTAACATTTTGCATGTTATATAATGTGTCCAGGACACATTTTTGCAAAAAGTGAAAGGTCTGTGTCTAGGTTAAACTTTTGCATATGAATGTCCAGCTGTTCCAGCACCATTTTTTGGAAATCAACAATTTGTTTTCCATTGAATTTCCATTCCCCTTTACCAAGTCAATGGGCTATACTTCTCTATGGGTCTATCTCTGGACGGTATCCAATTGATGTGTTTGATCTGTCTTGATGACTATAGCTTTTTAAAATTCTTCAAGTCAAGAGTGTCAGTCCTCTAATTCTCAATACTATGTTGGCTGTTGGCCGAGTCTTTGGGGCTCCATCCTTTCACTTTAGAATAAATGTGTTAGAGTATCAAAATCTCAGGACAATTTGCTGAAATTTTGATTGGGATTGTGTTGAATCAGTAAGTGAAGTTGAGAAGAAGTGACATCTTAACAATGTTGTATCTTCCTGTCCATGAAGAGGGAATATCTATTTACTTCTCTGTCATCTCCTTTTAGAGTTTTATAGCTTTTTCATATAGATTTTATATCAGTTTTGTTGGATTTATACCCAGGTATTTCACTTTGGAGGTTCCAATTTCAAGTCATACTTGTTAATTGCTGACGTATAGGAAAGGGCCTGAGTTTTGAACACTAACCTTGTACTCTGCAATATTGCTTTACTGGCTTATCAGTTCCAGAAAGGGATTTTCAATCATTTTGAAAAACTGCTACATTGTCATCTGTGAACAAAGAAAGTTTTTCCTTTTAATTTCAACCTGTGTGCATATTCTTTTCCTTTTGGCTTATTGCATTAGTTAGGACTTCTGTGTGATGTTGAAAGCAGGGGTGAAAAAAATACTAAAAATTCTGTAATGAATTTAAAGAATAAGCATCTCATCCTAGTATTCAAAACAGCATCAAAAATAAGAGCACGTAGATCTATAAGGTCTAAGTTACAAAAAGTCTATGTTGTTTGTAACTATCTAAAACTTGGGCATAAGTTGGTTGTATAGGGGACCCCTTGCAGAAACTTCCACCATTCACCCCAGACCTGCTGGTGTTCAAATCTTGGTGTTACTCATTAGTGTTGGGGATCAGCGTGGGTCAAGGGGGAGTAACTGACAACTAAGTTAGCCTCTCTGAAGTTGTTTTATCATATGCGAAACTGCGATCCTGCTTACCTTGTGTGGTGTTTGTGAAAATTAGATGACAGGGCTCGGGTGGAATCAACTAATTCCATTCCTGGAAGAAAAGAGTGTAATTCAAAGTAACCTCTCTCTCAACTGACGCTGCCAATGTACTCTGAGCCAAATGTGTTGCTAGAGCATTTTAATCTATTCCATACCCGTCCCTACAGAACTCCACTTTCTTCTGCATCTCTCATGTGGGTGAGGACAGGTTTCTGATGACACAGACTCCATCATCTCACAATGCTAACTACATAAATGCAGTCATTGATTTCCACATAATGGTAGTTTGGCATGTGCAGCAAGGTACATGAGATTACATCACCTGGAGATGTCACAGCCTCTTCATTTGTGTGAGGGCCTTCTCTGTGTTCTCCCAACAGCACAATAGTCAGGCGACACATTTGTCAGAACCTGTTCATTGTTGTGTATCCGTATCAACTTAGGGACAAGCCCTACAGAGGAAAGGACAGCACTGAAGAATGAGACAACTTGAGATTTACTCCCAGCTCCACTACTGACGGGCTTATATGCATAGGCATGTGATTTAATATTAATAGGCCTCAAGAAAATTAAATGACTTTGAGATGGTTTTAATTTATAATATGCAATTATTCTCTTCTTTAAATAGAGACACATTTGGAATAGACACCATGCTCCATATAATTTTCTTACTGTGTCAGATTTTGAAGACAGAATCTTAATATACATCTCAGGAAACTGTCTACTAATATTTCTCTCTTAAGCATGCCTTTAGGTAGCTGAGACTAAAATTAAAAAGACATTTAAGGCCCATAGCTATCAGAATTTTATCTTTCGGTGAGATGCAAAAACATTTTTCAAATCCCCCTGAGAAAATTTAAACTTCCATTTGGTCTACCCCAAACCTGTGTCTTTGCAAAATCACCATCTAGTGAAAGGAATATTGGACTAGAGGCAAATGGGATTGTGGCTGAGTGGTACAGTGCTCATCTATCGCGTGCGAAGCGCTGGGTTAGATCCTCAACACCACATAAAAATAAAAAAATAAATAAACGCATTATGTCCAACTACAACTAAAAAAGTACTAAAAAAAAGAAAGAATACCGGGAAAATACTGATTAGGAGTAAAAAAAATACCAAGTAAGGTTAAGGCATTATTCTAGAAGATCCTTAAGTAAACTGCCCAAGTACTGTTAGATAAATTGTTTAAAATCTTAAAAATTGAACATTTAAATATTAAATTGCTATACTCTTTTTATTTTATGAAAAGAAGGAATAATTACATTTTATAAAAATAACAGCAAAGTGAATCCCCTTCAACATTCATTTATGTTTTAATGGCAGTGATGAATTGGCGATGATTTATTTATCCATAATCTCCCTAAAAAAGTGAAGTCTGTTTTCATGTTTTGATATAGTTCACTTGGATGAGTAGCATATCACTTTGGTAATACATGCTTACTAGGTATGATGCAGAGTTCTTTAGTTATTTTCTTTTATTATTATTATTATAAGTTATTCAGAAAAAAATGAAATCAACGAAGTATAAAAATTCATTAAACTCCATTCCCAGTTTCAGCTCCTCTAACTTAAAAAAGTAATAATTTCCAGGAGTTGCACTTGGAAGCATTTCACTTGCTTTCAGCTTTTAAGTGTCTGTAGGAGCCAATGTAAAGTGAACGGCACACACATCTTTCTTCCCTTTTGAGCAAACCATCCACCTGGTAATCCAGCACTGGTGACCATTTCTAGTACAAGTTTTCCAGCTAGAAAAGCAAACTGTCTCTGGCTACACATATTAAAAAAATGCTTACTAGAACCTATTCACTCATTATGTGGCTACTTATAGGAATTGAAAAAGAATGAAAAAAAAATACAGATATTATGCTAAGAATATTGGAAGACACATAAAATGTTCCAAATATAAATAAAATGCTGGTGATGAAAAGTGTGTAAATCAAAGATAAGAAAACACAGGATTAATTCACATTCCACCCAAAAATACTGTTTTCATGGCAGCAGGCCAAACGCCTTCCTTTCTGTTTACCAACAATCTATCTTCATAGTGGGACATCAACACAGGCAGTGAATATCACCATTTTATTTAACATTTGATATTTGGAAGTTACAAATTGAATTTTTGATATTAGGAAATTGGGGACAGAATATTGGAGAGTTTCTATGCCAGCAGCTTAGTTCTACCCTTGACTTTGGCATTAAGGAGCTTTACAATGTTAGAATAACACCATACTTCTCTGTGCAACCATAATATACTCAGTGTCCTGTGTTTGGGAAATATTATCTTTATTTGGAAAAAGCAAAGTACCAACTGGAGAGTTTCTTACATATTAGAAAAAGGAGATCAAATGACAGCTACTTGGGTAATGTCATGTTTTGGAAGGTCAAATGTCCTCAACAAAAAACAACCACAAGGACACCTCTTCACAGAATTCTCAGCACAGATGTGGAGCCTGAGCCCTTGTGGGACACAGGCCTTGCGTGAGAACTGTGCATCTGAATGGCCCCCACACTGATGCTCCCAAACCAAAACATATGGCTGAAGACTTGCATTTTATTAAATCAGAGAATTTTGCAAACTTGTTCAGTTTGCCAATGACTTGCTGGGCTTTGGGGTGAAAGACCTGCATTTGGGGAAACCACATTGTCTGTTGCTTTTGTGTTTTGCTGTGTGATCCAGAGCACTAAGCACCTAGATCATTTAAATGTCATTAATTTGCACCTCAGCATCCAATCATGTACATGTTATTGTCAGACAATGGGAACTGATGAGGCTCATATCAGTTTATTAACCAATTTTCTGCCACTAACAATATCCTGCCCCACTCCACCCTACCCCACACATCCCCACACACTACAGCCTGCGTGTGCCGGGCAAGTTTTGCAGGAGTACACAAAATGACCAGGAATACAAGTTAAGGGAATAACTAGCACAACAGCTGGATTTTTCTGAACCTAATTCTCACTATTAGATAAAAATGGATTTAGAGACAGTGACAGGGAGGGGTGACACTCATGGCTTTAATTTTGTGAAGTCTGTTCATTATGAAATTATAAGTCCATTATGAAATTATAAAATCTGAAAAAAGCAAAAAAGTGCCTTTAGAAGAGATGGAAAGGGAAATGAGGTATCACCCTTGGTTCTGCTAGACAGGTGTGTGAATCCTTTTGCTTCTTTCAAGGCAACTGAAAAGATTAGCACAGCTGGAACTTCTAGAGGGTGGATCAACAGTGGCAGCTGCAGATACCCAGAATGTAAACCCTGAAATAGTCAGGGTGACCTCATGTGGCAAAAGGAACTTTGCAGACAGGAGCATATCAACTGTTTTGGGGTAGGGACCATCCTGGATTATCCAGGTGGACCCTACGTGCAATCACAAGAATCAGGTGTTGTGATACATGCCTTCGATCCAGCTACTCAGGAGGCCCAGGCAGGAGGATCTCAAGTTGGAGGCAAGGCTTGGCAATTTAGCAAGTCCTTATCTTAAAAAAAAAATGGCTGGGGATGTGACTCAGTGGTTAAGCACTCTTGGACTCAATCCCTGCTCCAAATAAATAAATAAATAAATAAATAAATAAATAAATAAATAAATAAATAAATGGAAAGGAAAAGAAAAAGAAACAGAAGAGATCAGATAATAGTGGAAGGCAACCTTACACTTCTGCCTTACATTTCTGACTTTAAAAGCAAAACAGGTGTTCAAGGTCAAGGAGTGCAAGAACACAACTCTAGAAGGTGGAAGAGGCAAGAAAAGAGCCTCCAGGGGGAGCACTTTGATTTTAAACCAGAAAACTGATTGCAGACTTCAATCCACCAGAACAACAACAACACCAAAGAGCATGTTATTTTAAGTCACCAATTTGAGAGGATTTGTTACAGCAGCCATAGGAAACTAATACATAGCATGCAAATAAGAAACCAACAATATGACAGACAGGGTGAAGGAGAAAGCCAGTGAAATGACCTAAATTTTTGAGACTAAATGAATCACAAATGCAAGTGACAAGTGAATGACACATATCAAATATCATTGTTCGTCTTCTGCAAAATGTTACTGTGATATTCAGTATAAATAACAAAGTGAATAAATCCACTTCAGGTTAATTCCTTCATAAAAACAACTTAAGGACAAGAATGCAATGGTACTGACCACCAGGATAAAAGCAGTTAAATTTTACTAGAAAATACTCACGGTGTCCAGGCTGTGTGTTAAATGAGTCGGAGACATGGAGACATTCACATTACAGAAATAAATACCACAGCCGAAATGAGCAACTTTGCAGAAAGTCATAAGGGACAGAGAAACTAATCTGAGTTCCAGAGATTCTGAACAAATGCTTTATATAAATAAATAAATATTAGATAGCTTTCTCTCTAACTGAGGTACTCACTAACCCCCCCCACTACACACACACAAATATTGATAATCATAAAAAGGAACTTCATGACAACTGAGGTCTCTTTATGGGCAATACTGTCCTATGCTGTCTGGAAACTTACCCTCTAGGGAGGGTTTGTGATCTCCTTTTGACTGACAGATCAGAATACAGCATAAGTTCTTTATCTATTCTAAATATGCATCCCCTGTTGGAGGAGGAGTGGTTTTCTCCAATCCCGTAGTCGCTCCCTTCACACTCATTTCCTTTGCTGTGCAGAAGCTTCTTAATTTAATGCCATCTCACTTACTGATTGGGGGTTTTATTTCTTGAGCTTTCTGGGTCTTGTTAAGGAAGTCAGTGCCTGTGCCAATATGTTGAAGCATTGCCACTGTGTTTTCTCCTAGCAACTGCAGTGTTTCTGGTCTAGTCCTAGGTCTTTGATCCACTTTGAGCTGATTTTTGTGCAGCGGGAGATACAGGTCTCTAGCTGCATCCTGCTGTAAATGTGCATCCAGTTTTCCCAGCACCCTTCATTAAAAAGGCTATCTTTCCTCCAACATGTGTTTTTGGCATCCAGATCAGATGAGTGTATCTACGCAGATTTGTTTCTATGTTTTCTATTCTATTCTGCTGATCTTCATGTCTGTTTTGATGCCAATACCATATTATTTTTATAACTATTGCTCTGCAGTATAATTTGAGGTCAGATATTGTGATGCTTTTAGCATTGCTCTTATTGCTCAGAATTGCTTTGGCTATTTTTGGGGTCTTTCAACCCTACGAACAAATTTGGGGCAAATGATCTAAACAGGATATTTCTCAAAAGAATAAATACAAATGTCTAAGAAATATATGAAAAATTGTTCCACATCCCTGGCAACAAGGGAAATGCAAATCAAAATTAGACTGAAATTTCATCTCATTCCAGGTAGATTGCAGTAATCAAGAATACAAATAGCAAAAATTATTGAAAAAAATTATTGACTTCATGAATGGGGCAATTATAAAGTATAGAAAAACAAAAGTGAAACATCTAACATCAGAAGACTCTCATGAAAGGAAATTTCAAAAACATACATCCAGCTGCTGGCAATTCACACATCAGAGAAATATACTTGTACATTGTTGGTGGGACCGAAAATTAATACAACCTCTATGGAAAGCAGTATGGAGATTCCTCAAAGACTAATGAAAAGAATCACCATATAATCCAGTTGTTGGTATTTGAAAAGAACTAAAATCAGCAGAGTACAATGATTATTGCCTATCAATATTTATAGAGCATAATTCATAATGGCCAAGTTATGGAACCAGCTCAGGTGCTCATCAGTAGACAAATGGATAAAGAAAAATGCCAAAAATAATGACTGGAAATTCAAAGAAATAAGTAAATTTCTGAAGTCAATTATTCCCTAAGAGTTTTTTTCAATCCTACATAAGTTTAGTTCCTGTGTTCATAGACCTAATAGCACCTAGAGAGAAGATGAAGTCTACTGCCCTCCAACGAGGGCTTCTAACAGGAAATCCCATGATAATAAAGGTGAGATCCTGGAGGGCTGAACCCTACACATGAATATGAGGCACAAGCTAATCCAAATCAGGCTCCATTCTCAGGAAACACCAAAAATAAATGCCTTGGTCAAGGACAGAAGTGAGTTCTCAGAGAAAAGGTCCTAAAGGTTGTAATTAGAGCTTGCTCTCAAAGAGATTTGCAGTCCCCAATTACATTACCTGGGTCATCCCAGATAATCTCAGATCACTAAGTCAAAGGTACTCTAGAGCTTTTACTGCCCTGAAGCACCAGGCAGAATGTGTCATCTGCAGCAGACACATACCCTTGGATCTAAAAGAAAAGGAAAAAATATTTTCCCACCAAAAATGAGCACCTCTGCATCAAAAATCAGACAGAAAAGAAGAAAAAGTCACCTTGACAGAGAGGCAGCAAAACAATAGACCAAAGGAAGTCTTTCAAAGATTCTGACTGAGGAATAAGGATGCAGAAAATAAAGAGCTATTTTAATTGATAATTTTTAAATTTTTTAAACTGTTGATAGACCTTTATTTTATTTATTTATATGTGGCGCTGACAATTGAACTCAGTGCCTCACACATGCCAGGTCAGGCGCTACTACTGAGCCACAGTCCCAGCCCCTTAATTCATAATTTTTGAAGGAATAAAGCATGAATTTAAGATAATCTTAGATACGACATAACAAAATAGACCCTTTAGATTAAGCTGAAGACAGAATTAGTAAACTGGAATGTGGGCTTAGTGGGAAGTTATTCAATAAGCAGCAATGGGAAGATAAAAAGGAGAACAGAAGGGAAGACATGAAGGATGGAGTATGCAGGTGAGGTCTGGATTTAATAAAGCCTCGAAAGAAATGAGTGGGTGACGCAGAGGCAACATAGTAGCATAGTAATAACACTGGATAATAACTTAGGAAAGACTTGAATCCCTAGATTCATAGAAACCAGTCAATCTTAAGTAGGAGAATAAAAAAATTAAATCCACAGTATGGCTTATTATCACCATGCTAAAAAATGCCCAGGTAATGAGAAAAAATCCCCGGAGCCTGCACATGACAGACAGATTACCTTCAAAGAAACTCAGTCCTTGGACCGCCTCTCCATGGCCACACTACAGAGTGAAGGAGGAGGTGATCTTCAGTGTCACAGAGAACCAAGGCCAATGGAAAATGCTGCACCCAGAATAACTGACTTATGAATGGGGCAAATATACTGTACAGAAAAACAAAAGTGAAACATCTAACATCAGAAGGCTCTCATGAAAGGAAATTTCAAAGACATATACATCCAGCTGCTGGCAATTCACACCAGAAACAAGGACAGATAAGAAACCCCAAGTTATAATGCATTGAAAATAATAATCTCTCAATTTACAAATGAGATAGAGTTAAAATACACTAAGGCAGAGGCTTTTAATGTAGGAGGAAAGTACGTTTAACGTATGATGTGATCCTTGCTATTATTAACTTTGGATACTTTGATGTTAAATGTGTATGTGTGATTCAGGAGAATCACCAAATGAAAAGAAAGTATGTAAAGCCCAGAGATTGGGAGAAGATGGAAAGGGAATGAGAATAATCAACCCAGGAGGATAATAATAAAAAGAGGATGAAAAAAGAGCCATAGCATACCTTGACCCATAATCAAGTTGTGTACCTTAAGCACAGGGGGTACCCTGATGGGGCTCTGAATAAATTTATTTTTATAGGAACATGCCCAGACTAAGTACTCCAATTAAAGTCCAAGACTAAAGACTATCCAACTAGATTTCACACACCTATGTCATTATGAGAGAAATATCTATATCTATATATCTATATCTATATATATATATATAAAGAAGATAGAAAGAAAGAGAGAGAAAGACAGAAAGACAGAAAGACAGAAAGAAAGAAAGAAAGAAAGAAAGAAAGCCCAGAAAGTTGAAAATAAAGTCACAGGAATATATATGCAAGGAAAATTTTGACCAAAATAACTTTGTATTTCAATGGCAACTGGCATAGTATTACCAGATAAAACATACTTTGAAAATCCCCAAGTATACAGGTGAAGATGTCCACTCACAATGAAATGATCAATTAGCCAGAAAGAGCAGTGATAAGTTTGTGAGTGTTCAATAATATAAAAAGAAACCAATGAAAGTTCAAGGGGAAATGGACAAATCCTCACTTGGAGTGACAGAATTCACCACATTGCTCTTAGCAATTGGTAAGACATCAAAAAAAGTCAAATGGATACAGAAAATTTGGAAAGCACGATTACCAAACTTGATATAATTAATATCTGAATAAAGAGTATTTTTAAAAGGAAATTTAAAAGGGTGGCATGATAGCAAGATCTGCCACATAGAGTCTGTTAAGAATTACTATCCATATTATTTCAAGTACCTATACAAGTCAACTTTAACATGAAAGAAAGAGAACGCAATGGAAAACAGGCAAACCCTGGGAAAGGGGGTGGCTCCCGTGGGTCCTGGTGTCCCCTGGGGGAGTGCTCTTGGGGGGCCTCCTTGGAGCCAGGCTCCCTGGCCTCTGGGGTTCTGTGAATGTCCAGTCCTGTAAGCGACTCCTTTCTCTTAGACCAGTCAGAGTGGGTGTCTGTGTCACATTCAGATTTCCGTTTCAACACAAGATGACAACGTGTGGCTTGTGGGCAGATGGGTTTGCTGATCACACCCGAGGCAGAGTTCACCCAGCACGAAGCGCCCACACCCCTGCAGGCGCCTTTGGAGGGTCATCAGGCATCCGTCCACTGTTGCCTGTCTCCTCCAACTGGATCGTCCTCTGCCCCTCCTGCTGACCCTGTGCTCTTTCCCCTAGCCTGCCAGCAAATTCAGAGCTGGGTACCTTCCCAAGCACCTCTCTCCTTCCTGACAGCACCCTTTGTCCCAAATGCCAACCACCTTCTGCTGGGGGCCCGAGGAGGCCCTGTGTGAGTCCACTCTGATCTCTGCTCTTCTCTTATCCTGAGGGGGAGATGACTGTTGCCAGGCACCCTCCTCTGGGTCCCCCCAACACAGATTGCTGGAAATTTCGCCTTCCCAAACTCCCCCTGTATTTCTGGATTAAAAAAAAAAAGTGCTTTGATCAGAAGAACACCAATATTCTGCCTGGCTTCCTGGTTTTCCTTCTTGTTCCCGGGGCTGTGGTGGGAGTGGGCATCACTGTTATTGATGTAAGTCTTGTCGATGCTCATATTTTGTTTTTCACCTCTATTTTTCCTCAAGGTGAGACTTAACTCTGTAGTTCTTCCAAATCTATTCATGACCTTTATTTTTTTATTTTCACTTGCTAATAATTCATTTCTTGAATAAAATATATCCCCTTCTGAATTTCATTCCTGATCAGTTATCTTAACTCAATATGACTCAATGTCGGAAAATACCCTTTTACTCTTCATTCTCTCTCCCCATAAAAAAGCATATTGTGATTTTCCTGCATGTATTTTTGGCTTCATTTCTTTTTTCTCCTTATAACTTTTCTATGTTAGCTCAATGCTAATAGAAAATAAAGATACTCTGCTATTATAATTTCCTTACAACGCACACAAAAGAAAAAGTTACCTGAAATTTCAGCTTTTAAAGATAGCGGCTCCCCATTCGCTCTTCCAAAGCGCGGTTCACTCCTAACAAACCCCGCGAGCTGCGTTGGGAAGCGATGCTGGGTAAACCCTGTGGACTGGACCCACTCCTCTGTTCTTTGCCCTAACTGCACCCCTTTCCTTCAGTGTTTGCCAATGTGTTTTTCATTGTCCTGCCAGAAATAAATTCATGCTTCCAAGCTATTTGATTCCTGAATGTGGTTCTCAATTTGGAGTGATCTTGGGTAGAATTAGAAATACACTGGAGATTAACAGTCTGGATTCTCTGATTAGAATTTTCCATCATCTTTACATACATGTTGGAATCTTTAGGACCCAGATAGCTAGTAGTCTTCTTTCCTATTCAATTTCTGAGTGAAATGTGAAGATAAATACAGAATTAGCAGATGAGAGAACAAAATTATGTTATTAAATCTCAAAAACTCTGATATCACACAGAGTCTAAGATATTCTGCACTTACAGAAATAAAAAAATGAAAAATGCGTGACAGGTATTGAAATGTGCTCATCCCTGTCCTCCTGACAAAGGTCAGGCTGCAGGACACCATTTCCACCTGTGAGAACAATTGCCATGTCCTACTAACACAGAGTCACCAAGCCAGATGTGCATGCAGCCTCAGGCAAGATGGGCCTGGAGCAGGTGCCCCTGCGCAAGAGGGCCAGTGCAGCCAGGTTAACTTGTGGCATTAGAAGTGAGTGATAACCTTTACCTTTCTGTCCACCCACTCCTTAGCCCAGCAGTCAGAAGAGGAGGCTGGGCTGAGCTGCAGACAAACCCATAGCTGCCCCAGGCAAAGAATGATTGAAGTATAAATAGAGGCCAGGAATGTTCAGCAAGAGTGGATCCTTCCATATGGAAGGAAACATCAGGAAAGAGGAATATGGACCTTGTCCATGTCCTACCAAGCCCTCCTTCCCAACAAAATCCTGTAATTTTCCAGGGGGACCAATTCCCATGAATCTCAGCTGCAAGGCATACCCAAACCAAACATGCCCCGAGGGAAGTCTTGAGGTTGCAGCAACTAGAGATTGCTGTTTAGCACCAATGCTCCAGTTCCCAGCATAAATATCTGAAAGACACTTAATCTTTCCCTACAAAAGGGGTAAGAGTTACATCTACCCTCCCTGATTGCTGTGATCTGGCCACAACACAATCCTGGGTCCAGTTCACTATGTAAACATTCTTTTCCAGACAACCACATGACATTTCATGGTACTATTAAATTTGGACTCCAGAGAGGACTACCACAATTTCACAGGCTGGGTCGCAAAAGTATAAGTTACTATCTTAGTCCACGAAAAGGAGCCATGGTATCGTGGTTACAGAAAATGTGGGGAAAGCCAAACACTTTACGCAAAATCCCCACATCATTTTCAACTTAAAAATCCCTCTCTATATTGTATAATCCTTTTTGTTGACTAAAATAACCCGGTAGCATACAAGTCATTCGAGTTACACAACAAATATAGCATTACCTGCAGGTGATATTAGAAACTCAAGAACTTTGCAAACACTGTTCAGCAGTCTGTGACTTTCCTGTGTCAGCATGATCATAGATGTGTGGCTTCTTCAACAACCGTGTCTCATTCCAATTGCCTGTAATTTTTATCTTTCTCATGCTCCATTTTAACACCATAGCCACCAACAGCTCTTTTCTTAACATTGGCCTCTGTGCTTTTTCCAATACAACCGCAACTGCAAACATCTCTGACAATGTTTGCTTTCTTACAACAAAATATTTCAGGTCCATATTCGTTTGTTCTGCCTCAAAACGTGGTGTTAGCAATCCTCCCAGGAGTTCTCATTGCCTTAGTAGATTATACTAGTGCTCAAAAACTGGGGTCAAGAGAAGCATGAACATCGTTCCCATTGAGCACTTGCAGTAGCCAGAGTAACTCAAAAAATGATAGGGAGGACAGGTCCTGTGGCCACGAGTTCATGTTGACAATTTCAAAATGCTACCCTTCGTTGGCTTTTCCATTTGACTTCTTGCACGGTAAAGGCTTCCCAAAGCAGTACTCACCCTTGTGACTGGCACCTTTTATTCTCTTTCCCCGTTATTCCCCAAAAAAGATATTCCTATCTTTCCCGCTGACTTTCAGCAAAGCATCCTGGAATAGACCACAAGATATCAGACGAGTCCAACACTCTCCATGGATGGAATCCAAGGAGGAACATCCCGCCGGGGAATGCGGTCAAACACGACTCCCCAGGTCTTCTCCTTCAAGCGCCACATCTTTCCCATCGCTTTTGTTTTTTCTTCTTTTATTACTTCGTCACTTGTATTTTGATCATTGAGATCAGTCTAGTTGCAACTCTATATTTGCCTTTTATTTAGATACCGGCCATCCCCATGACAAGTAGTTTCAGATACTACAGCACACCACCAGATGTTTTCTCTCTACTGTGTCCTAACAAAAGGAATCCAGAATGTAAGAGCACTGAGAACTCACAGTATGAACACACGCATTTTGTCAGGGATGAGGACCTGCCAAAGCCGGGGTAAATGCATACCTGCTGAAGAAATAAAACAGGCATCCTAGGAGAACAAAAGGTATCAAAACATAGCCTCGCTTGTCAAGGGAACTCACATTGTCCCCGAGTAAACACTGGCAAGCTAAAACCTCATCATTTTGACACCAAGTAACTTGAATACATTTGGGAAAATCAACGCCACCCAAGGTCAGACTCTGTTACTGCAGAGAAGATGGTTTGGGGTTCACGTTTCCCATGAGAGCTATCTGGACCCTGGTCTCCCTTGGAATGGGAATGGGCCAAGCCTGAGCTGGAGCCGAAACAAGGGGCCTGGAGTCCCTGTGTCCCTCACTTAGGCAGCTGGGCATGGCTTGGCCCAGGACAGGCGTCAGCTTGGATCACCAGAGTGCACGTGGCGTCCAGTTGATGGTGTGGGTGTGTGGTGTGTGTGCTGTGCACGTACACGGTGTGTGTGGTGTGTGTGGTGGTGTGAGTGGTGTGTGTGGTGTGTATGGGGTGTGTGTGGTGTGGGTAGAGTGTGTGTGTGATATGTGCATGTGATATGTGTGTTATATGTGGGATGTGTGTGGTATAGTGTGTGTGTGTGTGTGTGATGTGTATGTGTGCTGTGTATGTGTGCTGTGTGTGTATGTGTTGGTATATGTGGTGTGTGTGGGGGGGTGTATGTTGTGTGCTGTGTGTGGTGTGTGTTTATGTGTCTGTATGGTGTGTGTATGTGTGTGTTTGGTGTGTGTGAGTATGTGTGTTGTGTGGGTATGTGTGTTGTGTGTGCACTCTGTGTGGTGTGCATGTGTGTATGTGTGTGCTGTGTGCATGCTGTGTGTGGTATGTGTATGTGTGTGGTGTGTGCTATGTGAGCTGTGTGCCTGTGTGCTATGTGTATATGTGTGTGCTGTGTATAGTATGTGTGTGCTGTATATGTGTGTGCTGTGTGCTATGTATGTGTGTGCTGTGTGTGTATGTGTGTGCCATGTGCCCTGTGTGTGTGTAGTGTGTGCTGTGTATGTGTGCCGTGTGTGCCTATGTGTGCTATGTGTATGTGTGCTGTGTGTAGTATGCTTGTGTGTGCCGTTTATGTGTGTGCGTGCCTTGTGCCATGTGCCCTGTGGGGGGTGGCGCCCCTCCTCCGCAGCAGCGCCCAGCAGCCTGGCTGGTGCCCTCTCCCCTGCCGGGCGCCCTCGGGGGCAGCACTTGGACGCGGGCTGGGCAGCGCCTCGGCTCACCCGCGCGGCCAGCGCTCAGCCCGCCTGGGGAGCTCCGCACACGGCTCACCCGCCCGCCCGTAGTCCTTCCTTGGGGACTTCAAACCGCGCTGCCCACCCTTGGGCCTGTCAGAGTCCCCAGGTCTCCGGGGTGAGTGGCCAGGTGTCCTAGGCAGCACCTCAGGAAACACTAGGCCGGATCTCGGTGACCCCCCAGGCCAGGAGCACCTTCGCACCTCCGACCTGAGAGCGCGCTCCACCCTTGGATCCTCTCTGCAGCTTTGTGGGTTCGCCCTCTTTCTCTTAGAAAATGGAAACAGAGGCCGCGTTTGAAGGGCCGCGGTGGGGAGAACAAGGAAGCCGGTGCCCAGCCGGGTTCGATCCAGTAACATAGGAGAAGTGGGAGGGATTCCTTTTGAAGAAGGAAAAGCAAATCCTATTTTTTTCCCCTCCAACTTAGCTGAATGCAGCGATGTCAGAGTCCCTGCAACACTATGCAGAACTGACCCACTCATGTGGCAGAAGCCTCCTGACCACTGAGCCGGCTGCTGGGACACTGGTGAACCCAACAGCAGATCCCAAATCTCACTCCTTGGGAAATTTAAGTTTTCTAATAGCAACAACACTTCACCAATTCCTACTTTCACCAAAGAATTTTTTTTTTCCTTTTTACTGTTTCTAGCTGGTTTCAGAAAGGAAAGGTGGTTATTTTGCTGTCTTAGGATGTCACTCTGTTGGCTTCCTTCATGCAACATCACATCAAGTGACAGCAACCCCACCTGCCCATCATGTGACACATGCCAGGTGAATCCATGGCCCATTGTGACCACGGATTCCCTGTGCCCGATTACGGATCTGTAATCTCTGCCCACATGAGCTCCATACCTGGGGCTCATGGAGCAAACAATTAGAGATGAATGTAAATTCTGACCTTGCTGTAATGAGTACGCTGTCTCTGGACTGGAATTTTGTGTTACTGACCGTCTTTGGCCATAATTTCCTTTGTGGTCCAGCATGATGCATCACAAGAAGATTGGCTACCAGGACTTTTACTAATAGAGTGTCAACCTTCACAGTCTCTGTTCTCCTTTCTCTGATGCCAAAAATACAGAAAGGGAGATTATACTTTTACCATGAGGATTCCTCCAACTCGTCATCCATTTCTACAATTGCTCTGAGGCTGCTTTCTGGGCAGAGAAGGGAGCAGCGCAGTGCAAATAGCACAGCAAGTGTCATTTCTTACGTCCTCTGGGGTTAACTACACATCATCTTCTCCATCGGCACAGTGGCCATTCCTACCGTGGGATTCTCCTGGCCCTTTTCCATTTCTGCCTTATGAGCACTGGGGTCGCTCTTGACAGCAGCCAGCGTGGGCTCTGCTCCAGCCACCATCTCCTCAGGAACCTCCCACACCCAGAGCTTGGGTAGCCCAGCTGAACATGACCAGGTCCACATTTCCCACACAGCTGCCTTTCACTCAGTCAACTGCAGGGTGGGCAGACCACCTGAGCTCATAGAACACATTTAGGACTCCTACTGAGATCAAACATTTTTGGATAAGACATATTTTGTATTCTTTTCACTTACGCCCTGAATTATTGCTGGAGACATCCCTGTTACTAAAGTCATCAATTTACAAAATAGTTTTTATGTAGCACACACATACACAAACTCACTCTTTTGCTAAAAAGGAAAGATTTTCAAATGCAACAGTTTGGTAGAGCAGGAGACCCGCTGAGCTGAAGAGCCAACACAGCCATCTGATTAATTGATTCTGACCTCATAAATATTATACACTGGGGGCTCTAATGGAACTTCCGGAGGGCAAATTGTATGGTTCACCTCATTCATTTGTATCTCTGGCTGACAGATGTACATTATAAAATGTCACTGAATATGCTGGCAATAAATGAGGTCTAGCATTAGCATCTTGATACTGTGGCGGGATTTTTATGGAACATTTTTGTTAAATGATTCTAACAGTAGTAAAAATATTACAGTATGATTCACAGTATACAGTTGTTTCCATTTTAACCACTCTCCCAGCTATTCCCATTGATCTTCTTTACTTAAAAATCTCAGCATTTAAATGTCAGCATTTATGTAGCAGGCTTGTCTTTTACTGTATGCTCTCCCCTGCGGCACTGATAATTGCTGGCTATTGGTAACAGGAAGCTCCGGGCCTTCTGGCTGTTGTCAGGAATGTTCTTTATTTACAGAAATAAAGGATGTGAGGTGAAATTTCGAACCTCACTGTGAGATGAAAATCAAGAAATATATCAAAACTCAATAGTCATGTTTTGAATTAAAATTTCAATATTATGATAATTATGGAAATGTTATCATTTCATTCTAGTTAAAGAAACATTCATAAATGTTAAAAATCTAGAGAATAAAGTCAAAACAAAGCAATTTTAGAAAATAACAACATACTTTAACAGGATAATGTATTTTGTGTAATTATACTAACATCTTTCTGAAAAGAAAGTTTTTGCTCGTATTGTGAGCATATAAAATTTGGAAATCTCAGTGTGCATTAAACTTGGCAAAGAAAGGATGATTAACTTAAAGACAACTTAGCTTTAGGAAAAGACTATAAAGAGAACCAGCGTTTCTGCCAAAGGGAACAGTTTGATAATATACTTGGGTTGCCATTACTCTTTTTTTGTTTTGGGTTCCTAGAACTTAGGGGGATTTTTTTAAAGTTCAGTTTTCAATGTTAAATTAGAAAGACAATCCATTCTCTCCATGATTAAAATATTTGAGAATTTGACTATCAAAGACTGGAATGTCCTATTGAGAACATGGACAGCTTACCAATGAAACTTAATTCAACTCTACTCTTCAAATGAAAGTCGAGAATGGTTCCAGGCAAACAGCAGTGGAGCCTGTTCTGTCCCGCCTCCAGGGTCCAGTTCAGCCCCTTGCTTACCCTTATTGGATCCCCATCCTGACCAGCAACCTGAACAGGATACACCCAGTCTGCCTGCTCTGGCTGACAGAAGCCCTGCCAAACAAGCAACCACAGAACTGAGAAATCTACAGGTGGAAAAGTGAATAATTCCCACAGTGGTTACTTGATTTACGTTTTCTGTACCTGGGTGAAAAGCAGATAGGCAAACAGGTGACATTGGCTGTAAAGAGCCTCATTTGGTATAAAGGCAAATAAAAGTGGCATGGAAGAGTCCAGATCCTGCAAATGGGAGTGACAATGAGTAAAGTCTATGCTATGGATTTAATTCTAGATGTCCTTGAATGACTTTTTTTAGGGGGTGAGGGTAGAGATTAAACCCAGGTGTGCTTTACAGTTCAGATACACCTCAACCCTTTTGATTCTTTATTTTGAGACAGGGTATCACTAAATTGCTGAGGCTAGCCTCAAACTTGAGAACCTCCTGCCTCAGCCTCCTGAGTCCCTGGGACTACAGGTGTGTGCCGCTGTGCCCAGCTTCCTTGATGAACTTCAACCTGGCTTCGGACCTCTGTTTCTGTTGTTCATGTAGGGGACCTTTCTGAATACTCTTTGATCTTTGCATTCTGTGTTACTTTCCTCCCCTGGTATCCACAGAGTCATGAGTGTGGTCGTGTGACAAAGACCTACCTATCCCACTAGACTAATAGTACCATGAAAGATGACAGCAAGCCTGTTAATTGTAACCCCAGAAAGCTGTGTTAATCCCTTGACATTTTAATTTTACATTGAATTGACTGTGAATTCTGATTTCTTTCAGATATGTAAATTCTGTATTCTATAATTACATTAAATTTTAATTTACTAGAAACACCCTAACTATTTCTATTCCCTATAAATATTAAAATATAAGTGGGAGAAATAGTATCAGTTGTGGGAATTTTTCATGAAACTGCTGACCAGTGTCACATTTTTTAAACAACCCTTTGACCAATTTCTCTAACAGTATATGAACATTGTTTTTGTTAACGTTTTATACAACATATTTCATATTTTAGCTCTATTCTTCTTAAAACATTTAAATGAAAAAAACTTAATTGCTGTGTTTGATAAAAATCAGCAAATTGGTCATTTAGCAAATTGATTTTCAGGGAATTGATTTGCTGTAAATTAACTTGCTTCTTATTTCTAGTGTCAAGCACAAATCAGAAGAAAATAAGTGTGGTTGGTTTTATTTTGATTTGCAACATAAAAGATTCTTGTTGAATAACAATGAGGGTCTCCTTCCTTTACCATGCAACTTCCCTTCTCTCTCTCTTCCCCCCCCCCAACCCTGTTTAATGGTCATCTTCTTCTCATGCTCTTCCTCCCTATTCTGTTCTTATTTGCTCTCCTTATATCAAAGATGACATTTGGCATTTGTTTTTTAGGGATTGGCTAGCTTCACTTCGCATAATCTGCTCTAGTGCCATCCATTTCCCTGCAAATTCCTTGATTTTGTCATTTTTTAGCGCAGAGTAATACTCCATTGTGTATAAATGCCACATTTTTTTATCTATTCATCTATTGAAGGGCATCTAGGTTGGTTCCACAGTCTAGCTATTGTGAATTGTGCTGCTATGAACATCGATGTAGCAGTATCCCTACAGTACGCTCTTTTAAGGTCTTCAGGGAATAGTCCGAGAAGAGCAATAGCTGGGTCAAATGGTGGTTCCATTCCCAGTTTTCCCAGGAATCTCCATACTGCTTTCCAAATTGGCCGCAACTAAGAGGAAGTGAGGGGAAAGGGGGAAAAAAAACAAGAGAGAGAAATGAATTACAGTAGATGGGGTAGAGAGAGAAGATGGGAGGAAAGGGGAGGGGAGGGGGGATAGTAGAGGATAGGAAGGGCAGCAGAATACAACAGACACTAGCATGGCAGTATGTAAAAAAGTGGATGCGGAACCGATGTGAATGTGCAATATGTACATGGGGTAAAAATGGGAGTTCATAATCTGCTTGAATCAAATATATGAAATATGATATGTCAAGAGCTTTGTAATGTTTTGAACAACTAATAATAAAAAAAAAGAATAAAAAAAAAGGATTCTTGTTGAGCCCTTTTAAATGGGTACTGAGTCTCTTTACAAAGACCTATTAACCTCTACAGTCTTTCTTTAGAGATTTTTTGGAATTTTAGGGAGATTAAATCATGCATTTGTGCGATTTTGTAAACTGTAGAGAACTATAAACATGCAGGGCAGTCACAGAGCAGCTCAGTCTGCAGGGTCATTCTGCACGACCCATCTATCTCGTAAAATTTCTCCTCAGTAGGGTCATCTGGAAGTCGGGATGGTTCATTCATTCTTGAGGGCTTTGGAGGTTAATGAACCAGAGGTCCAAGGTTATAACAGCTTCATGGGCATTTTCAAGGCATTTTGTCAAATCCCTGTTTTTAGAAAAGCAAACCCTGTTTCTTCCTATAAATCCTCTAGGACTCTCACTTACAGAGGATAACTCTGCAACTCAGGAGCCCTTCAAAACCAATAAAATAATTTTTCCTCCGCTCTTTGGCTTGTAACCTATCTCCAACATTGTTTCAAGTCATTCTTCTTTACTAATTGTCATCCACAAAAGATAAAAGTCGTTCCTACTTTCAAACACAACACAAAGAGATGTGCTCTAAAATCAATTGCCAAACACAGAACTGACCCCCAGTCTCTGGAAGCTCCATCCTTTAACTTCCGTGTGGTCAGCTGAGGAAGCTGGGAGGAGAAGCAAGGAGGAGAGGGGTTGGGCTCCGCCTCTGAATGGAGAGGCCTGTTCTGACCCACCTCTGCCACACCCGGGTGCAGTTCTGAATTTCCACACCTGGTCGTGCTTTACACAAGACACTTCACCTAAAGTCAGAAGCTTCATGCCTTACGTGTTGCCGACACTCAGATTTGCTTTCTGCTGACTCCTTTCTGCTTCTCATGAGTTCAGCTTGTTTGTTTCACAGGTGTTTTTTTTTTTTTTTTTTGCTATGTATTTTTTGAGCCATTAGATCTAATGAGATATTTCATATGAAGCTTTCTAAAAATAACTGACATTTAGACATAACCAAAATAAAAACTATTATTATTAATAACATTAATAATATTATTGTTACAGATAGCTAACAGAGAGAAACAGAGGAAGTAGAAGAGGAGGGTGTTATGGGTTAGATATGAGGAGTTCCCCAAAGCTCATGGGTGAAGCAAAGCAAGAGCGTTCAGAGGTGAAATGATTAGATTTTGGGAGGTGAGACCTGACCAGGGGGTTGACCCAATGGTGTTGATGAACCAGGTGGTAGCTGTGGGCAGGGAGGGTGTGGCTGGAGAAGATGGATTGCTGGGCATGTGACTTTGGGGTTTGTATTTGGTCCCTGGTGAACAGAGTTCTTTCTCTCTGCTTCCTGGCTGCCTTGTCCAGGGCTGCTTTCGTCCTCCATGCCTGTCCACCATGATGCTCTGCCTCACCTCAGACACAGAGCTGTGGAGCCAGCTGGCCAGGGATGAACCTCTGAAACCGTGAGCCAAAATAAACGGTTCCTTCTGGTACATCGTCTGGTGTATTGATCACGGCCACACAAAAGCTGATTGAAGCAGAGGAAGATGAGAACAAATTAAAGAAAGAAATGTGCATATCTATAGAGATGAGTACATGAGTGTCCCAGACACCTGCCTTTCAGTGCCACCTCCTGCCGTGCATTCTCCTCTCTTTGCTCCGTGGACTCCATCACATGGTCCACCTGCTTTCCCACCAGGACTTGCTTTCTGATGCTACCTGTCCTTTGCTCATCTGCTTCTCCTCTTTGGGGCAATAAAATATAATTTTCCCTTTATAACATAGGCAACAATTACTGGCAAGCTTGGCAAAATTTACACAGGAGGGCAGTTATTTATTCTTCCTAGTAGATTTTACATTCCCTAAAGAAAGACAGCCTTATTGGGTTTTGTGTTTTTCAATGGCACTTATGGATATTTATTTAGTTGAACCAAATTTCCAGTCTTGCTTTCTTTTTGGAAACTAATATGTAACTGTTTTCCTAAAATTCTCTAGGAGTTAAACACAAAAACAGTCTTTGCACACTCGTTCACCCTACCTTAATTGGTCAACAGAGCTGCTTTGGGATGACATGGGGCACTGGCCACTGTGATGGAAACTCGGTTATCAATACTAGATGCATTTTACAATCATGCTGAAAACTTGGAAAGAAATACTGTCATGCAGCACGTACTGCAGCGTAACTAAAGCAGAAACATCGTGGTCTGTGCTGGGGGAGGGGCAGACACGGGGGTTCATTTTTAAAGTTTTATGTTTAGTTTAATGTTGATGCAGAATGAAATCATTGTTTCAACTGTGGGTTTTTGTAGCTTGATGAGAAATGGGTAACTGAGCATGGCCAAGCCGGGCTGTATGTCCACAGCCTACTGACCCTCTGACCTCATCTGAAGGATGATTTGGAGCTTATCCAACTAGGGCAGGGTGGCAGAGCCAACAGGCTGGATGCTGATGTGATTAATCATTTGTAGGTCTCCCAGCCAATGACACATTTCCTCCAGACGCGGAGATCACCACTGAACCCAGAAGATGCAACTGGACGGACAAATCCCTTTTAGTCAGGCAAAGATCAAGAGTGTGGCACAGGGCGTTGGACTCTGAGGTCAGACAACAGCATTTGAATTCTAGGCCTGCTGCTTACTTGCTGTGGGTAGTAAGCCCTTTCCCTGCATGACCTTGACTTTCTCATGTATAAAATGAGAGCAATAATGCTAACAGTAGGGTATGGCTGGGAGAGCTAAGAAAACATGTGATTCGGCCCCGCCTCCAGCACTCTAACTCCCCCGACCCTATGCCTGACCTCTGGGAACCATCTTCCCGCAAACCCTGAAGCACCCTCAACTCGTTCCTAAGAAATACACTTACTGGGGTGACAGTGGAATCCTGCTCTCCTTATCATATGGAGGCAACAAATCATGATTTGGGCTTCATGATTTCCACCCTGGAATTGCCAGAAATGTCTATGTTTATAGGTTGCCCTTTCAAAGACACAGAATTACTCATGTCCTTAAAAATCCTGGATATGCACCAGCCAGAAACTTGGAGATCCACCCCTTCCCAGCGCACACCCACCTTCACTTACATCCTCCCATCCTTCATCCGTGACACCCCTGGCAGCTTGCCCGGAAGGAAACCCGTGAGCCCCAGAGTCGGCTCACCTCCGGAGGAGTAGGCAAGCAGGCTTCATTTAACCCAGAAGATGCCAGGAAATGGCAACTGGGAGAGGAGTGCCGGCTGAGCTGACCGGCAGCAGCCTCAGGACTGCGTTAGCAGGAGGCGGGCAGTGGCCATCCAGAGACCAGCCAGGGAGAAGGCAGTGAGGAGCAGACGCGCCTCAACTTCAACCGGTGGGTTCTGCTCACACACTCAGGGACTTAGGTCAGCCAAGGAAGTGGACTTCCATCATGCTGCTGCACAAAGCACCATGAGAAGCAGGAAGGGACATGCTCAGTGCTGCTGCTGGCCGCTCCCCCAGGGACCCCAAACAAAATCCTGAAACACATCAGCTTCGCACAAGGCAGAACCCCGCACTGTCGCCAGCACAGAGGGCTGTGGAGGGTGCCGAGCACCGGGGAGCGGGTGCCTCAGGACCAAGGGAGGGGCCCAGGCATTGTTTTCCCATGACATTTCTGTCATTTGGTTTAACACATGTGAAACGGAAAATGAGAAAATTAAGACAGATGAGTGAAAGAGCGTCCAAGAGAAACCAGAGAACGTGTTGCTGCGAGGTGGCTGTCTGTCTCAAGTCCTTCTCACCTCACACGTCCTCCTGTCGCCAGCACGGGGGAGTCCCTGCACTCTGAGGGGACTCTGGCTTGCTGGCCTAAGAGCCAAGGCCAGTGCCTGGGGATTCGCCCTGCCCTGCTTGGCCTGATGTGTGCTTCCTCCTTCGTCCTCAAACACCCTGTAAAAGCCACTGGGGCTTTTTGATTCCTTACTCTGGCAAGCTCCTTGGGTAGTAGTGCAGCCAAGTCCAAGGCAAGACCAAGGGACAAAGTCTCTTCCTGAGCTAAAAGAAGCCATCACCTGGCTGGAGAAGGCGGGGCTGACAACTGCACTTGGTTACCCTTCTCAGAAGGACACCTGGCTCTTCTGGATACTTTCCCTGAGCCCACAATGAATCACAGCCCTTGAATCGGAGGCAGGTTTCAAGGGCGCATTGTAATTTAAGAGGGGAGACAGTCGTTCAGCCCTAGCAGTGCGCCAGGGACTCTCCCAGGGGCCCACAACGTGAAGGCTGAGCATGAGTTCCCCAGAGCTCCTGCCCTTGCCTTCCTGATTTATGGTGGTGCCCACGGCACGCCCCGGACTCACCTGACACCACATCAGTGCTGGGAAGACACCCAGAGGGCTGTGCCTGCTCCTGCGCACTCTGTTCCTGCGGGACCACCTGGGCTGTTCCCCTAGCTGGGGTGGACTCTGAGAGCCAGCCCAAGAGAGCAAGCATCAGATGAGGAGGAGGAAGGACGGAGGGCGCACCTGGGTCCCGGGGGTTGGCAGGGCCTCGGCAATAGATCTTCTTCTGCAGACCCAGAGCCCACTCTTCTCAGAGGTGTGTCTGGTCTTGCACAGATTCAGGGGAAGGAGAGCTGGGGACAGAGTGGAGCCCCAGGCGGCTCCCCACCCCCGACTCAACCTCACAGCTCCACTCTCCCTGTTCAAACATTGTGATCCTATTAATATTTTTCCAGGCTAAAAATATGCAACTAATTTAAGAAGCAGAAAATATTGTTGTGGGATAATAACTTCCATATTCAGTCGGGGCAGCTGGAATCTGAGATTGTCTCTGAGATATTAGATTCTTTGCCTTCCATGTAGGATGAGTGTGAAAATCAGATGCGCTGAGGCTTAATGCAGGTCTTCGCAGAGCTGAGAAATGCGGTCCCAGTGAAATGCAGAGTTTACGGCTTGGAGCTCACTGTCACCTCTACAACACCACTGGATGCCACAGTGAAACCCAAAGCTGACCTTCCCCCTCCCCCACCCCCACCCCCGTTTCCTCCACAGCATCAGAGATGATGTGGAACAGGCAGGACCCGCCAGGCAGGATGCCACTCCTTCCTTCTGCAGTTTTGAACGGTTGTCCTGTTATTTTGTTCCTATACCTTTGTTTAACAGCAGAACTTTTTAAAGAAAGCTGAAATCTTAGATGGAATACCATTACATTTTAAAATAATAATAATAAAGCAGACTGGATGAGTTGAATGGGGCGTTATTGAGTTGACCTCCCTGGTCAGCCACCTCCATGCAGCCTCTAAGGAAGGCTGGGCCTCAGCTGGTCATGGTGGAACTCCTCCTACATCCATACCCTCCCACTTCTCTGCTGAGAAACTGCAGCTTCATGTTGTCTCTTACATAATTTTACTCAACGTTTTCCCATTTTATGTTGGAGCCAGCGTGGGTCCCTTGGAAATCTGTAGTGACATTTTAATTTTAATTGATTAATTTTAATTTTGGTCAGCTTGAGCTTTGGTTTGAGAAACCACTCCCTTGTAGGTTATGTGGACCAGGACAAAAATTAAGGTGCCTGCCTCCCAGAGATGGGAAGATGGTCAGGAACCTCAAGCCTCACCCATCACACCTTCCTCTGGAGCCCCCTTGAGCTGAATTGCTGAGTCACATGGGACAGGAAAAACAGAGAGTCAAAGTGGATTCCTCCTGTTGAAGGAGGAATCCAGTCAGCGACTGGTGGTTCTGGGGTGAGGCCAGACACCTCGAGCCGGGTTGGCATCTGCGGTGCCTGACTTATTTCCAGGCCTGGTTCTCCAGTCTTCCTACCCATTCTCTCAGGTAATTTTTATTATTCTGATTAATTTTTTTTATTTAAGCAGATATTTTGACTTGCAAGAAACAAGACCAAAAATAAACAATTCTAGTTAAGTTCATATCCTTAATAATCCTCCCATTTTACTGATCACCTATAATTGCATTCACCCTAAAGGAACTAACCATGCATCTACAATCTTCTGCCGCACTCCTGTCCTCTGCAGACGTTGTGGCACGTGTCCTGTTAGATGCAAGATATTCCGTGTAGTGTATGTTTTTGAATTTAGTTGCCACACCATATAATGAACAGGTTTTATGTTTTCAGTTTTACAGGTGAACAAAGTTCATGCAGCTATGTAGCTTGTCTAAGGCTGCGTAGCTAGAGAGCAGCGTAGGGGTTCACATGCATCTGTTCAGCTTCTATTTGGGGTTCTTTCCACGTAGACACTCCATGGATTGAATTGTCTGTCGAAGGAAATGCTTTGCAGGTGTTATGATTTCAATTTTGGGCTATTACAGTATTGCTTCTAGACATACCAAAATATTAACTGGAATACTAAGATATTAATTAGAAGCAAATTTTGTTTGTATTGCTAGGTTAGGAAGGAGGTCTTCGTGTAAACATGCATCTCCAACATGAGCGCTGTTTTCAGGATAAGGGAAATGTCATGTGTTATTTCTTCCTCTTCGTGTTCTTAGCCAATGCCGTGCCTCAGCTGGACGTTGACTGACCACGCTCATTAAGGGTCACTCACCTTGTTGGAGGTCAGGAAGCCCCTGAGTGTTGGCTAGTAATTCTCCCAATGTGGATGAGGTCATGTTTATTTGCAGTCTTCGGACAGAAATATTTCATCGATTTCCTAGAGTTTCTGGCAAATATCTGACATTTCAGATCCAGTTTAATCTCAACTCTTGATCTTCTTTTAAGCTACTATTATTTAGAAAATGCAATTCTATGGGCAGAAAGAAATAGTCTAGAATGGTGAGCAACATTTCTTCCCTCTGAGCTTTAAGGAATGCAATAACATGTAGGAAAGTTTGATTTGAAATTTTTCTAGCCTGCTGTCTTATCTCAAACCCTGCCCTGCGTCATTCATATTCCAAACATAAAATACCCATTCTGTAAAAAATGCACCTGTGTATAACATGTTTCTAAATTAAGTTGATTAAAATCACTTCCATGCAGATATAAAACATATCATAGAATATTTGTTTGGATTTCAGAGAGCACCATTTTTTAAAAAATATTTCTCTGCTCTTTTAGAAAGAAAACATTTCTCTCTTCGCTCATAAATTTGTCCATTTCCCAGTCGATATTTACTGGAAGGTCACCAGTTCTTCCTCTTCTCCTCCTCTTCTCCCTCCCCCTGTTCCCCTCCCTGTATTCCACTGTCTTCCTTGTATTTACTTCATTGTTTTTTTTTAAATTGGTGCTTTACAGACGCACATAGAGGTGACCTCCACTGTGCTGTATTCCTCGTGTACACGGCATGGGCATGCCGTGGTCAGTCTCACTTGGCAGTTCCTCCCTTGTCCCTCCCTTCCTCTCTTCCCCTCTCTTGCCCTCTTCTACTTCACTGATCTTTTTCATGGAAGCAAACTTCCCCAACACTTTACTTCCTTGGTTTGCTCTAGCTTCTGCGCATCCGAGAAAACATTCGACCCTTGGCTTTCTGGGTCTGGCCTATGCACTTAGCATGATGTTCTCCAGCTCCATCCGTTAACAGCAAATGCCATAATCTCATTCCTCTCCATGGCTGAGTAGAACTCCATTGTGTACATGGACCACCTTTTCTTCGTCCATAGGTCTATGGACAGGCACCTGGGCAAATTCCAGTTTGGCTATTATGAATTGTGCTGCTGTAAACATGGGCATTCACGTATCACTGTAGTGTGCTGATTTTAGGGTTTTTGGATAAACACCAAGGAGCGAGAAAGCTGTGTCATGTGATGGTTTCATTCTTAGTATTGAACAAATAAAGATAGGGAAGGCAAGAGCAGCTTCAGGAGAATGTTAGGATAGAAAAACAGAGTGATGTGCACCAAGCCAGAGTGGGAAGGCAGACAGGAGGGATTGGGACGGACGCATGGAGGCAGGTGTCTTGTCTCTGAAGCCCTGGACGGAGTGCCCAGCCAGAGCAGAAGGAAGGTCTAAGGCACGAGCCTTCACCAGACATGTTTGGGGTTTGGAGAGGGTTGCTGAGACCGATGACCCTGCAGCTTTCAAGGTTGCAGGTGTCGGACAAGGAGAAGGTCCCGTTGCCTCTGGGTCTCCTTCAGCCCAGTGGGCTGGACAGCCTGAGGTCAGGGCCTGCAAACCTGCCTTGGGGTCAGTGAGGTTGAAAGGAAACCTGTCTAGGGTCGCATGTCTAGATGAGGGTTCGGATAAAGAATAAGTCAGAAGGCCTGGGGCTGGGGCTCAGAGGTAGAGTGCTCTCCTAGCACTGGGTTCGTTCCTCAGCACCACATTAAAATAAAGGTATCCTGTCCACCTGCAACTAAGAATATATACATATTTTTTTTCAAATACATATTTTTTGAAAAAAAAAGAATGAGTCAGAAAATTTAAGAGGTCTGTGGCCTTTGAGAGCTGAAAAGAGGCACCCAAGGAGGGAAGGCCAGCTGAGTGCCCCCATCACCTAAAGAGTCGGTTCTTCTGTAGTGAGACAGGTTCCTACAACTGACCAGGCGACGTGAAGCAGTATGGTGGAAACTGGGAAAATGAGGTTGGAGCTCACACTCACAGCTTCATTGGTGACACACGAAAGAAAAATAGACAAGGAGCCCTGATGAAGTAGAGGCAGTGCCACATGTTACAAGGTCAAGAGCCTCGTCAATACGGTGATAAATAGGGCACCTCGCCTATAGACAGAGCTGAACGGGCCCATGGAGCTGAGCCTGGGACCTCAGCCCTGGTGGGCTGTGGGAAGCACGAGGCGGATGGAAGTGCACACCAAGGGACGATGGGAATGTCTCGCAGGGAAACCGAGGCAGCTGGCGGTGCTGGAGTTGTGCACACAAGTGCATTTGTGTATTCCCCGAGGGCGTGATTCTGCTGGGTAGTCTCAGTCTCCCCCTCGAGTTCCCTGCTTAAGAAATTGAGCATAAACAAAAAGGAGGTTCCCTAATATATCAACTGTGCTTTCCAAACAAGCTTACAGCAGAACTGAGCATTCCATAAACTCGCCAGCTGCAGACGGCTGCACACATCAGCAACACAGTCAGACTCAGGGTGGCCCAGCATGGACTAGCAGCTGTCAGACGGGCACACTCCAGGACCAACACTGGTCTTGGAGCCTTTTCCCTCCAAAGCTATGTGGACATGCAGAGCCCTGTTCACAACCAGCCACTCCTTAGAGAGGACAGAAGGGAGGAACTAGAAGTCTGACACTTACTTATACAAAGGCATTGAGGAAAATCTGAAGTTCCTTGTTAAAATAATATTATTGGTTGACAGTAGAATCCATTTGATATAATTATACAAGCGAGGAGTATATCCATTCTAGTTCAGACCCGAGTAACTCTCCTTCCCCCATCCTTTCCCCACCCCCCGTTGGTCTATTCTGCCATTTTCCCATAGTTATGTTTCTAGATTAATTTCTAGTGGATTTATAGGATGGTGAAGTTTCTATAGTAGAGCATTATAATTTTTCACCAGAGTTGCCCAACTTTAACCTCATAAACTTAGTCCTGCCTTTTACTTCTTCAGAGAGGAGGAGTGGGAGTTGGGACCATGATAAGAATAGATCAGTTATGCAGAATAAAGACTAAAGGGCCTGCCATAATACCTCTCCTCATCTCTCAGAGAGTGAAGATGGGTGCACACCATTATTTTGGTAAGGTTGCTATAAAGAGGAGCTGACAAATGGATGGGTGGTGGGGCGTAAATATGGGTTCCACAGTAGTTTTTTTGTAGTCGTTCATATTTTTAAGGGAAGGCTACCCTTTGGCTGTCTTTTCTCAACAATTCCAATGAGGGCAAGAGGTCAGGGGTGCTTGGATCAGTGCACCCAGTTAATACGTGGCAGATTCAAGCTTCAGAGGAGCAGAGATGGCTGTTGAGAGAAGCAGAAGGAGCAATATCAGCCAGCAACAAAACCCAGGGCACAATCCTCTGCTGCTTCCTGGTCCTGATGGACAGGGATGGAGGACCAAACGGGCACCCCTGGAGAGAACTCAGGGGATGGCAGAGAAGGAGGGAATTTAAGAAGTAACTGGTCACAAAGGAGAACTTTCTTTTGCTTTGTTTTCTTTCTCTCTCTCTCTCTCTCTCTCTCTCTCTCTCTTTTTTGTTCAATTCAAATTAGATTTTTTTACTGATGCATAAAAAACTCAAAAATTGTATAAATTTATGGGGTACCATGTGAAGTTTGAGTACAGTAAATATTGTGTAAAGTTTAAATCAAGTTAAATTTACCTATCTGTTCAAACTTTGATCATTTCTATTGCTTTTCAACTTCCTTTCTTCTAACTTAGACAGTACATTATCCCTGTATGTGGTCACCCTGCTGTGGAATACCATGGCAGAACTTCCTCTTATCTGACCCGTTACTCAACCCCTCCCCAGCCCTCCCTGCTCCCTACCTGGCCTCTGGTGACCACCACTGTACTCTCAACTTCCATGACATCGACCCTTTTCTCTATTCCACATGAGTGAGGCCGTGTCTTTCTGAGCCGCACTCATTTGACTTCACACGATGGTTTCCAGTCCCATCCATGCGGCTGTGACTGGCAGAATGCCACCCTTTGGTGGCTGAGTAGTGTTCTGTTGAGCATGTGTACCGCAGGATCTTTGTTCATCAGGATGTGCACAAAGACAGGAAGGCAGCATGCTGAAGGGACACCTGCTCTCCCGTGTGTATTCACAGTGGAGGGGGCTTTTCTGATCCCTGCTCATCCCCGCAGCCCTGTGGCAGTGAGCGGGCGTGAGCAGGCTCACATCACCTCAGCTGTCATGTGGAGCTGCAGACAGGAGAAAGGGCAGGAAACCATCAAGAGACCTGGAGACCCGGCACTCCCAGAGGTGGCTGGGGTGAGCAGGGACCCAAGACCAAGACGGCTGCGGTGCGACGGTGTGACTGCGCTGCCCTCCTGAGGCTCGGCAGCGAGGTGAGCCCGCTCCCCAGAGGCTGCTTCTTCAGCATGGTGGCTTCCGCAGGCAAGGGAAAGAACCAGCCTTGAACAGTATGCCCAGGTCAGGTTCTAGGGAGTCATCCACATCTCTGATTCTCCAACTTCCTCAAGGTGATATTACCTTCAAGTCGGACAATGGAGACTCGGCAAATTCAAATAACTCACCTTGATTCATACAATCAATAAACGGAAGAGTCAGTTTCAACTCTAATACTACAGTCCATGTTATTTTTTAATACCACGGTTCCCTTTGTATTTCTTACAACCAATGACCTTGTTAAAAATGTAAATTAGGAAACTTCATCAAAAAAAAATCAAATGAAACCCACTTCTTGCATTGAGATAGTATTCTCCGCTATACTTTATAGATAGAAGGCAGTTTATTTGGTTTTGTTTTTCTTTTGGTGAAGTTAAACTCTATAATATGAAAGAAGAATATGTTATGGTTTTGATATGTCCCCTGAGAGCTCCTACTAGTGCAGGAACAATCAGAGTTAAAACCATTGGAATGTGCGCCCTGTAACCCATTCAGTTCATCCCAGCCCGTTGGATTGACCGACGGGTAACTGCAGGCAGGTGTGGTGTCTGGAGGAGGCAGGCCCCTGGGGACGAGTCCGGGAAGGATTCCTCCCCCTTGTCCTCCTCCTTCCCCTTCCCTCTCTCTGCTTCTCAGCTGCCATGAATGGAGCCACTCTCCTCCACCACAGCCTTCCGCCATGATGTGCTGCCTCATCTTGGACCCAGAGCCATGGAATCCGCCCACATGAACTAAGCTCAGGAACTCTGACCCAAATAAGCTTTTCTCCCTCTCACTTCTCCTTGTCAGGGGCTTTAGTCACTGTGACAAAAAGCTGGGTAACACACGATATTATAATTCATTCAGCCATCTTGGATTAGAAGCTCTTTTTAGGGAAGACCATGATCCACTTGGGGGAACAAGGTGCACTGAGGAGCCTCAGATTCACTAGGCTGAGTCAGCCTGAGCCTGTAAGAGCAGCTAGGACAGAGCCAGTTCTTGAGCATAATTCTTTGAGTGGATGGATGAACTGATGAACCAGCAGACCCATACTTACCAGTCATTTGCCGTTGGACTGTGTGCGCTGTCCAAACTGTTTACTTCTTAAACTTGTAAACATAAAGATAACGTATGGCCTAACTACAGCTCAAATGCATTCTAAGAAACTCGAGGAAAGACTGGAGTCACTGTCACCATGACGGCCTGAGTCACACTGCACCCAGACATATGCTCCTCTTGGTTCCATGTCAGGTGAGGCCACTCCCCAAGGGTCAGTTGATTCTGAATTTTCTTAAGGAAAAACAGATGTTCCCCTCACCAGAGTAAGATTACAGCTGTTGGCCTTGAGTGGTGTCTCCCGAAGGCCGATGTGTTAGATGCTTGGTGCCCAGGCAGGTGCTATTAGAGTGCCATACACCTTAAGGAGAAGGGGACCAGTGCAAGGCCCTTAGGTCATTAGAGTCTGCTGTGGGACTGGTGGGACACCAGTCCACTCTCTTTCTCTCTCTTGCTTCCTGACTGGTAAAATGAGTATTTTGATCTGCCACAGTCTTCTGCCATGATTGCAAGAGGCCCAAAGCAATCATATCACCTGATCTTGGACTGGACTCTCTAGAGTCATGAGCCAAATAAATCTTCTGCCTTTATAACTTCATTGACTGAAGTGTTTTGTCATAGTGACAGAAAGCTGACTCACTGTTATTGGTGTGGCTTGTGCCAACACTACCTTAATGAAGGACTTGGCAGATGAACTTACTCTGGACCAAGGGAGAGATGATGGATGTCCAACACAGAAGCTTTTTCACAGAACACTATTTGTCTCTGGCAAAGGCTATACAATGGAACTGCAAACTCCAAGCTGGTTATTATCCCAGCTGGGGCTCATCACCAAGAGGGAGAAAACTCTAACGTGAGTATATTTAAAATCTTCATAATTCATGTTGCAAAATACAGTCCAAAAACTTCAAATTGCTTGTAGTTTTCCATCCAGTGAGTATCTTGATCTATGTGGCTTGAAAGATAAGTGGCTTTCCCAAAAACCATGTTCTGGAAGAGGTCATAGTCTAGATTTAGTTCAGTTCCATTCTTGGAGTCCACCCACTAAGCCGTCCTGGGTGGGTCCTGGGGGGTCCTGGGGGGTTATGGGTGTCTAGTGTGCGCCGGCCTCTGGGAGTGGAGTGAAGGCTGTGGGTGTCTCACTGGAGAACCTGTATCTGGATTCAGGTGCAGAGAAGACATGCAGAGGTCTACATGCAGGTGATTGGCGGTGCTTCCGAGGGACACACTGAAAGGCCACTGGACTCTCTGTAGCAAATGTGACAGAAAGGTAACGCAGAATCAACTTCCACCACGATTAAGGGTCTCCACGGCTTAACCATGGAGAATGACGGCTTCCTTCAAGTTCCCGGCGTCTTGGGACAAAATGGAATCTCAGATGCACAGGTGACTCTGACTCCCGAGGAGGAGGCCTAAGGAAGAAGAGTGCGGATACATTTGGGGGATTTCCAAACCAGGTGCGATTTTAAAGCCCCCTAGAGCCGTCCACTTCCCTGTAGGAGCTGCAGGAGGATTTTAGCTGGGGTTGTGCACGTTGTCATTCTCACCTGATCTATGATTAAAGCAGTAATATTGAGATGGCCCAGGAATAAACATCAGTGTCCTCAAGTCAGAAATATGAACGCTCCATGAGACCCTCCAGCCACATGCTGATGCTGAAGGGAGCCTCTCCTTTGCAGCCCTGCACGGGTTAGTGTGAAATAGTCCACCCCTCCTGAGGCTCCCCGCCAACGCTGCATGTGCCCCAGCTGTCCTTCCCAGAGACCTGTGCTTGCTGTGTGCCTTCACCAAGGCGACCTTGTCCGAGTTTTCTCCACTGAGGCTCATGCTGGGATCCAACGTATCAATCCAACATGGCATGTCTCGTGCAGAAGTCTCCTAAAGGATCTTCTCTTGTTTTTTACAGGCCTCACCAGTGTACATTTCCATATCACATAAGAACAAAGGTCCCACATATAAACAATACCATCAACTCTCCAAGTGTTGTGCCAACTAAAACACCAAATAAGGCTGAGTCGGAAGGAATACAGACATAGAAGGTAGGTTGGGACACCAGTGTTTGTTGAATTGCTATTACAGACTCCTCGATAAGCAATTTCCCCTACATGACATCGATGAGGGATGGACCTGAAAGGGCTTTCGAAGCTCTCACCCAGGATCATTTATTAAGTCATGTGTACCTGAGCTTCTATGAAATGGTCATTGTCTGAAGGACATGAAAGGGACTCTGAGAACTGGAGAGATATATTTTGGATGAGTGAAAGAAAATACCAAAAAAATTAAGCCTTAGAATGTATTACATCAAGAAATGGGGTAGGCAGGCCTTTTGACTATTTTAAGAAAGACTGAGGACAAATTCCTGAAGATGGAGTCACCCAGTGGAAGCCATTAGGAGCGGGGAGAGAGTGCCTGCCCACTCACAGCAGGTGAGACAACAGCGTCCTCTGCTGGACTGCCCAAGTGCCGCACCAGTGCACTCTGTAGAAGGCAGGTAATTCTTTTAGAGGTCGTGGGAAAGCCAAAGGTTAAACAAGAAATGCAGTTTAGTTCTCTTTAGCTACAATCTAATTTTATAGCCTTCAAAATACATTACAAAGTTCACATTCTCCTGGGAGGTTTGGGGTTATTTCCATCCTGTGTTCCCATTTCCAGCATTTGGTTTTGCTAGAATTCTATAACCAGCTCCTGAAAGTAGGACACACTCTGACAAAACAAGGAACAGCCCTTGTTCCGGTAAGTGTATCACCTAAAGGCACAAGTAATGTAGGGAGGAAATGAAGTAGCTATGTAGCAGCACATGTATAAATGTAGTAATTATTTTTAGACTGGGGAACTTGGAACATAATTTCCTAGGAGAGAAAGTGAAAGATTAGCAGACGCTAACCGGAGGCCCATATCCAAGGGGTGGTGCTCACAGGATGAAGGCTGATTCTCTGGGACCGAGGAAGGTGTTCAAGCAGCACAGAATCAACCTCTCTGTTCCTCGAGGGGAACGTTGGCCCTGGGTTTAATTTCCCCCACTTCTGGGTACTGGTATCCATTGCCACTGTATGTGCACTTAAAGTCATGCCCACCCATGCTTTCATACTTACTGAGAGCAGGGCCCTCAGTATTGAAGACCTTCGGGGTTCAATGGCACTAGTCACTGGTGTGAACTGCAGTGACAATGATGATAAATGTTCATATCCATAGCCTCTGCCTCGAGATTGGCGTCTTTCTTCAGTTTCGAGATCTGCTTGCCCATTTTTTAATTTTTTTTTTTTTGTACTAGAGATTGAACCCAGGGGCACTTAATCACTGAGCCGTATCCTTTTCCTTTTCCTTTTGAGACAGGGCCTCGCTAAATCACTGAGGCCGGCTTCCAGCTTGCCATCATTTTTCAGGCTGACCTTTTTCCAAACATGAGTTAGGTCAGGCCCCTGACATATCTTGCCTAAGGAGGCTCCGGGATTTCCTGCTGACCACTGAACTCCACTTTGCAAAGCCGGAGCTTGTTCGGGGAGCCCAGTTCCTCTCCTGTCACCCACAAGCCACACCAACACTCTGAGGTTCACCAGCTTCTCCCTGCACCGGGGCCCACTCAGCATCCACCCAAAGCAAGAAATCATCCATTAGACACAACCATTACCTTGTGTTTCCAGGGCTCTCCTTTATTTATCTGGTTTAAAGAGCTGTGGTTTGGGACACCTATCTACTACATTCCAACTTTTCATTTGATGCATGGTTGTACCTTCCTGTTATTTAAGCTGCATGTTTTCTTACACATTTCCCTGTTGCTAGACGTTATGGCTGCTTCTGGTTATTATGACTTTTTATTTTCATTTCCTGCAACTTTAGTGAAAATGTTCATAAAAGTTATTCTTTTCTTCTTTTAATTATTTCCTTCGGATAGAAGTCTAGAAGTTGCATTTTAATAACTTAAAGGAGTGTATATAATTTTATAGCTTCGATGTCCATTGCCAAATATCTTTCCAAAAGCATTCAACCAATGTATATTATTAGCAGTGATATATGAAAACGCACACCCACTCTTCATTGTGGGTCTCTCTTCTATCAGCCTGTAGACCCACATAAACTTAATTCAATTCAGCCAACACTTACACAAAACCAACCACTGACAAGGTCTTTTATGAGACCTGGAAATGCACAGGTAGATTAAAAAGGCCCTGAGTTCATGCTCAAGGAACTGCGGATAGTGTTGCCACTGGGTATTCCAGAGCCTCTGAAGGCAGCTGTCGTGCGCACACAGAGCCCACAGGTGTCTGCTGAACAGGGCATTAGGACAGGCCTGAGTGAGGATGCGTGTCCCTCTTCACGCGGTCCCCTCTGGAGAGTGCTGTGTTCACTCACCGGTACACTCCGTCAGGCCAGTCGTCCACGTCACTCTCCCCAAACACGTCAGCAGCTCTTCTCCGTACCTTCCCCAGAGGAGTCTACTGATTTGGAGCCAGGCACTATTTCTTTTCAAATTTTCAGATTTTTTTTTTTTTTAAAGAAGTCATAAATCTCTTCCTAGACACCAGAAAAAGTACCCATGGAGAAGGAACACTGGAGCAAAATTAGGAATTTTGCTTCAGCCCTGAACCTGCCAGGAAATAAGCCAATAGGGGTGAGACATCTAACTAGCTTGTGTCGCCTAACGTGGACAGACGGACTCTATCTCTCCACTCTGTGACTCTGTGGAGCCAATCCCCAGGCACACACTGGCTCTGAGCAGGAAGCAGGTCTGGCTTCTCAGGTTCTCTACCGCCCCCTGCTGGCTCCATACTTGACCCAACTACAGAGTCCCCTTCCTTGTCCAGGTCCCACTCAACCCGCACCACCTCCAAAAAGTCTCTTCTGTAACCCAGAGGGCACTGGTGTGCCCCAGTGCCTCTCATGGACAGTGTTAAACTCAGCCTTTTATGATGAACTCTTTAAGTTGTGCCTCAATTGTTCCCTAGTTTTAGAGCTTATCTTCCACCATGGCTTCTCAGTGAACTCTACCCAGCCAATTTAAGCAGAGGACAACATTTTGTTTCATTCTACAGGACCCCCCAGAGTGCCGGGGACCCATACAATGTGGGTTCAAAGTTGATTGAAAACAACCAAAGGAGCCGGAACGTTCCATCATTTACATCACATAATTGAATATAGCAGTGAAATCACATGATTCTACTGTTCCACTCGATGAGGTTTCTTTAGAGAAATGTAGACACTCATATAAACATCATGAGGTCAGGAAAAGGGACATGTCCATCCGGCCATCCGGGATGCTCTGTGGAAACTTCCACCCCCACCCACTTCCCACCAACCCCTGGATGCCTTCTGCCATAGCAGATTGGTTTGCCCTGTTCTGGAATTTCTTGCGCTCACCCTGCTCTGACCTTTGCTCCTGTGCTCCTTTCTTATTGCAGGGTAGCCCCATGAGGTGCTTTTCTGTTCAACTGTTGCTGGACATTGTGGTCCTTCCTAGGCTGCGTCTGTCGTAAGGAGAGCAGCTGGCCACATTCACATGTCAGTCTTGCACTTTTGATCTCTCGTAGGTAGATTCCTGGGAGTGGAATTGCTGTCAACTGGTAAGGCTACATCTAACTCTAGAAGAAACCAGTAAAACATTTCCCCAGAGTAGTTCATGCTCTCAGTTAGCAACAGATGGTAGATCCAGCTGTTCCACATCCTTGCCGAAGCCTGATATTGCAATGCTCTTTTAATTTTAGCCATTCAGTGACTGCTATTTTATTGTGGCCTTGCTTTGCATTTTCCAAGGACTGATGATTTTGAGCATTTATTGGTCATTCATATTGTTTCTATTCTGATGGACTTTCTTTCCCATTTTTTTTTGTTTGTCTGACTCCTCATTGTTTGTGAAAGCTCCTTATAAAATATGTATTTCAAGATTGTTTTCTCCCTGTTCTTTTTTTCTTTATAATTTTCTCAATGTGTCTTTCAAGAAGAAGCAGGAGTTTAAAATTTTAATGAAGTTTGATTTATCAATATTTTTCTTTGATGGCTGGTAATTACAGTTTCTGTCTAAAAAAATCTTTTCTTATACCAAAGTCACAAATCTTGTCCTACCCTTTCTCCAAAAGTTTTAGGTTGTAGCCATTAGTTAAGATCTATAATCATTGAGCCATGATTTTGTGTATGGTGTGAGTTAAGGACTGGGCTTTCTCTTTTTCATTTGAATATGTTGAAAACTACTTTTTTTCCCCTCACTAAATTACCTTATAACTGTTGGTCAGCTTTTCATCATTGTGACCAGAATACCTGAAGAGGACAACTTAGAGAAGGAAAATGTATTCTGGGCTCAGTTTCAGAGGTCTCAGCCCATGGCTAGCCAACTCCATTGCTCTCAGCCTCTTGAGGCAGAACGTCCTGGTGGAAGGGTGTAGCATAGGAGTGCTGCGCAGCTTAGGCAGCCAGGACACAGGGACGGGGAGAGGAAGGTCTGGGGACAAAGAGTCTAAGGCCAGTGATCTGCCTCCTTCAGCCACACCCACAGGCCTATGGTTACCACCCAGTGGTTTTCAAATTGTTAATCCATCCAGCAGATTAATCCTCTGATGAGGTCAGTTATCATGATCTAACCATTGCCTAAAAGCCCCACTTCTGACCCTGGCTGCATTGGGATCATGCTCTCAAAACATGAGCTCATGGGGACATTCCCAGATTCAAACCATTACCGTCTGCTGAAAATCAACTCACTGCCTACGTGTGGGTAGATGTCGAAGCTCTATTCTGTTCCAGTGATGCAGACATCTATCCCTTTACAATACTGCACTGTCCTGATACCTTATTTTAAATCATGAAAACCATGCATGACCTTTAGACCTTTTTCACTCTTGCTTATTGCTTTTTCAAAATTTGTTTGACAATACCAGGTCCTTTATATTTCCAACTAAGTTTTAAAATCAGCTTATAAATTTCAAATTTTAAAAATATTTTTAAATTTCATTCTTGATCATGTTGAACTGACAGATTAATTTTGAGAAAAATTGATATCTTCATATTGAATCCACCAATCCAGGAGCACGATATACTCTCTACTCATATAGGGTCTTCTTTAATCTCCCTCAGCATCATTTTGTATTTCTCAATGAAGATAAAAAGGTGCATTTATCAAATTAAGCAAATTGCTTTCGATTCCTAATTTCTGAACATTTTTACTACAATTAGGTGTGAATTTTGTAAACTGTCTCTTATGACTTTAATAAGATTATGTTTTTTCTCCCTTTCTTCCTTGATATAACAAATTACATTGATTGATCCTTTAATGCTAAACTAATCTTGCACACTTAAAATAAACTCACTTTGGTCACACTTTTCTTTATATATTTCCGTACTCAATTTGCTAATGTCTACTTAAGAATTTTTGTATTCGTGTTCCATGAAGGACATTCGTCTACAGTTTCCACATAGAGCTTTTACGCAGTTTTGAATCTTGGTGATGCTATACATATGAAGTTACTTCACTTAATGTCTCATGCCAGGACCCCACTTTCATCCCTGATATTAGGAAGGTAGTTCTTCAATTTATTTTTAACTGATTACTGTAGCTCAAGTTTTGTCAACTTTCCATCTTTTCAAATCATCCATTTTGAATTTAATTCATTTCTAACTATTTTCAGCCATTTCCTATTTTGTTGGGTTTTACTGCTTAGCATTTCTTGTCTCTATTAAGTTTGGGTTTAATTTTTCTCTTCTATTTTGACATCATTAATTTTTAGAGCTGTTATTTTCTAATATAGAAGTGTAAACTATACTTTTCCCTTAAGCTCTGTTTTAGATTCAAAACACGAATTTTATGTTATTATTTAACTTTATTCCATTAAAATATTTTCTGATTGCCGTTTGTATTTTCTTCTTTGACTCAAAATTATTTAAATGACAGCTGGTTAATTTTCAAATACTTGAGGATTTTTTCCATATTTTGTTATTGTTTTCATTTTAAGTCTGCAGTGGTCAGCTTGCGTACGTTCACGCATTTGTTTTTTAAAATTCTTTCCTCTACATAGAATGTCTCTTCTGCTTCTGTGGGGTTCAGTGTCTACAGATTTCAGTCAGGTCCAGGCTGCTCAAGATGAATATGTCCTTTCTAATCTCCTCACTTTTTGTCCTGTCTACTTTTTTCTATCAATTCATGTCATTTTGTCATCCATATTTTTTCTGCAATTGCTATAAATGTCATAATTTTGTTGTAATTTTTTAATTAAAAGCAAATTATCCTTCAAGAAAATTAAAACCTAAAGAAATACATTTTTAAAGTATTTTCACACATCTTAACCAGCCCAGAGCTCTTGGTTTGTTTGTTAGGTCCAAGTTTCTATTTGTTATAATTTTTACTGCAGCTGAAGAAGTCTCTTTAGCATTTCACCCTGTGTCTGTGTTTGTGTGCTAGACAGGCACAGTCTCCACTGCATTTGATGTTATTTTTGCTTGAAAGTGTCTTTGTCTTGCCCTCATTTGTGAAGAATGGCTTTGGTGGATACAGTGTTCTATATAAACAGTCTTGGTTTTTTTTTTTTTTTAGACCTCTAAAGATATTCCATTTTCCTCTGATTTGAATTATTTCTGAAAGGAAGTCAACAATAATTACCATTCACTTTGAAATTGTTCATGTAATAGATCTTTTTCTTCTCATTAAGACTTTCTGTTTTTTGCTTATTTTTAGCAACTTCATTCCAGCGTGCCTTGTTGTGGTTTCATGATTTCCTGTGTGATGATCATTAAGCCCCCTGACCTCTAGGTTTATTTTTCTAATCTGCGCAGTTTAATGCTTATGATTTAAAGATTATATTTTTTTTTCAGTTCCAGAATTTTCATTTGGTTGTTCCTTATGTTTTTCCATTTTTCCCCCTCACTATTTTCACATTCTCCTTTAAATTTTGAGCCCTTTTATAATGGATGACGCTACAATCTTTGTTCCTACATTGGAACGTGGACTTGTCCCTCATGGTGTGAGAGCTCCTGCCAGTTCTTTTCAGCTGGCCCCAGGGAGTTTTGCCCCACATTTGTACGACTTGGTTTTCAGCCACTTTGAAGAGGACACCTAGGCATAATCCTACACTACTTTTTCTGTACAACTATCCTTTTTCTGTAAATTCTCACTGTTTTATGACACTCCAGACCCAATCTCTGTTTCAGCCAAAGCCGCCTCGTTCTCCTTGGTCTCCCTTTCTGTACCGTGACATGAAGCAACACCCCCAGGCTCAGCAAGCATCATCTAAGAACTCATCTCCTCTGCTCTTCTTTCCTCAAAATACCACAATACTTTCCTGCTGGGGTTCAATTCAGGAAACACTGGCTTCATACATCCAGTCCATATTTCTAATTGCTCCATCGTGTCTGGAAGAGATGTCGGTCACTTTTCTGAACCATATTGGGCACTGAATAAAATTATGCTGCATACATATCTGAACATGCCACAGTGTATGTCACCGTTATGTACATCTGTAAAGCACAATTTAAAAGTCTATGAATGACTGAGGAAAGACCAGGACAGGAAGGGGAAGCACCAGGGACTCAGTGACGCCAGTTACATTCCATGCCTGCACGATAATGTCCAAATGAACCCCAACGTTATGAACAACTTGAATGCACTGATAGAAACATAAAAAGTCCCAGTGATGCCATAAAAAAAATTACCAAATATTAAAGGCAAGAGAAATGTGGGAGATCGCTAAGACTTTAAACTATGATGAATTTGTTCAAGATCATTGATTAAAAATGGATAATTTTACTAAAAATAATCATAGGAAAAACTTTTAATTAAGTCCCGAGGCTGAAAAATGAACAGCTCAAATTAATATTGAACTTACAAATGTAATAATGTCTACTAGATAAACATAAGAAGAGAGGATTATGTACAAATGCATGTTGTGCAGTGGGTCAGGGCTTGGATTAGGGGACAAGCTATCACAGACTTTAGTGTTAAAACAGCACACAGTCATCGACGTGCAGCAGATTAGACAATGGGGAATGGAGGGAAGGGGGATAGGAAAAGGAAAGACAGCAGATGAATGTGACATATGAAAACACCACAGTGAATCCACCATCGTGGACATCCATGAGAATAAGATCCTAACTAGAATAAAATATAGTCAGTCCATGCTTATATAATTGTATCAAAATGGATTCTGCTGTCATGTATAACTAAAAAGAATCAACAAACAAAATAAAATAGATTAAAAGAAAACCAGCACACAGTCCCCAGCCTACAGTTTCTGTAGGTGCGATCTTGCTCAGAGTCCCCACAACTGCAACTGGAGTGAGAGCTGGGGCAGGGGTCAGAGGCTCGGCTGGGAAAGGTCTGCTGCCAGCTGCCTCTGGGTTATGGGCAGAATCCATGTCCTTGCCCACGTGGGTTCCGGTCCCTGTTTTCTCGCTGGCTGTCCTCAGGGAGCATTCTCACCCCTGAGATGGGAGCACAGTTTCTTCTCATGGGACCCTCACCACACAGTGTCTGACTCCTTCAAGCCCTTCATATCTCTCCCTCCGTCAGTATATACAGTATCGACTAGTCATCATGTGTGCAGGGTCCAAGTGGTTCTAGAAGCCAGTCACTGGTCCTGCAGAGTCTAGGGCAGGACTCAGAACTGGAGTCCCCTCAGAGGTGCCTCCTCAAAAAAGTCATTAAACATCCAAGTAAAGTGCAGAAATGCCCAGACAGACATGTGAGTGCAGATAGAGGGGTGGATGAGGATGATGTAGGTAGCGACAGGTAAAGATATACCCAGAGATAAACACAGAAACAGAGCCAGATCAGGAGGCTTGCATGTGGGTCCAGGGGACAGGAGGGACAGAAGCAGGCCTTTCAAGAGGTGAAAGAAAGCGGCATTGGAAGCAATTTTCCAAACCAACTCAAGACATCTATCACTACTTCAAAAAAATCTTTATAAACCCCAAGCAGGAAAAAATATAAGTGAAACCACAAAGGCCCATTACACTCAGACCAATGAAAAACAAAAGAGAAAAAAAATAAATGCATATCCCAAAATAAAATAAATATTTTCTCCAGAGGAGTAATGACCAGACACAGTGGATTCTTCACCTAAAACCATCAAAGCCAGAGGTTAGTAGAATAGCAGCTTTAATGAGCCATGTTAAAATGATAGATCTATAACAGCTGATTATACATCGTTTGAAAGAGAAGAAATGTGGAAGATAAAGCCAACAACGTTCATAGACTCAAACCCAAGAAAGTCATGGTGTTCTCGGGCAGGCAGAGATTTCTCACCCAGGCCCACGGTGCAGGAATCATGAATGAATGGCTGGTGACGGCATCAAAGAGAAGACCTTCACTCCACCCAAACCTCCCGTAAGGAGGGAAATGCCAGGAGGCATGGCACGAAAGGAGGCATCTTCAAGATATTCATTCAACCAACATTTACATACAAAATACATACAATTCCCAAATCACTAAAGGCAGAAAAACCCACTTCAAAAAATGACAAGGATTTTGAATACTTTCTTATTCACTGAAGAGGATGTAGACTTGGTCCCTAAATACAAGACAGCATCATCTCCATCCTTAGTCCTGGAGAAACGCTACCCGCCTCTGCACACGCTCGTCAAATCCTTGGCTGGGTAAACAAGTGGTGACGCATTGAGTTGACAAGATATTGTGCAGGAAACCCAACGAGCAGCAAGATATCCAGGAGAGAAGGAAGGAAGATGCTGACACTGGGTACCAGGGGACGGGGTTCTGGGCTCTGGTTCTGCCCCGTGTTCTGATCTGGATGTTTATAAGTGAAACACACAAATTCTGTGTCTTTGTATGCAAACTTGAATGAAGCTGGGCACTTCAGACCTGTTTATATCCTGTACATTATGTTTTAACAGAAATGGCAACAAAACGGGAGACTATCCTCCATAAAATACCCTATTGTAGTGTATCATAATACAGCACAGGAATGCAGCAGGGTAAGATTAAAAGGAATTTGGTAGACACACATTTATTTTCTCTCTGAATACATATTGAAGGAAATGCATTACAGTAACAAAAGAGAAAGTGGTAAGAGTACTTTGAAACATAGTTTGGATTATTTGTGAATGCCATCTATCATTACTGTTTATCACAATGTATAATAAGGTGCACTTAACCACGGAGCCACATTACCAGCCCTTTTTAATATTTTGTTTAGAGACGGGGTTTCGCTAACTTGCTGGGGCTGGCTTTGAACTTGTGATCCTCCTGCCTCAGCCTCCCAAGCTGCTGGGATTACAGGCATGTGCCACCGCGCACAGCTACTATTAGTTCTGTCAGAAAGATTCTTCAACCTTCCCAGCTCTAAATTTTCCTTAACTGGTATTGATATATTGAACGCTTACTGTGCGTTAGACTCTGTAATACGCATGTTCAGTGCATTATCTCAATTCATAGTCTGGACATCCCCATAAAGGAGATCCTATTATTAGTGTCAATCTACACATGAGGAAATTAAAGTTTAAATAGGTTTAGTAAGTTGCAAAATGTCGCACATTAGCAGGTGGCAAACCAGTGCCCAGGCCGATGCTTGTCACACTGAAAACACTCAACTGGTAATTGCCTAGGGTTCTTGTTGACCCTCTTCGTCTGTGCCCTGTGTTTATAACATATATCTTGTCTCTCAAATGGTGCCCTTCACAAGGCAATGCAGAGTCGGTCTGGGTTTGAAGATGAAGATGATTATTAGATAGTTCATTACTCATCAAAATAGCACTTGTTCCCATGTGGACCTGGACACCTGTTCTGACCCTGATGTCTACTGAGGGATTCAGTCTGCAGCTATTTGCTGAATATTGACCATGTGCAGGGTTCCAGGTGCAGGGAGTGTGATACTGAACCTTGGAGAAGAATACCTTCTCCTGGAGCCAAGGATCCCCAGGGGAAGGCAGGCAGGGAAGGAATGAGGGCAGAGAGAGAAGTCCCCTCGGGGATAGAGGTAGAGAACGCAGGGCTCCTTCACAGAGGGCTGGGGCAAAGTCTCCAGCAGCAGGCACACAGCCCGAGAAGCAACGGCAAGTGCAGTGGCCCCAGAGCAGCTGGGTGTGGGCGGTCCCTTGGTCAGCCCGCGAAGGTGCCATCCAACAGTTTAAAACGGCTCTCAGGACACCGTGGGAGCCCACTGTCACTTGAAAGCTGCGTCCTGCTGTGTTACGAGCTCTGTCATTGTGGCCCTGAGCTCCAGCCCGGCACTTCCCTAGACCCACGGCTCCAAAGCGTCAGGAGAGTGAGCGATGCTCCTATTTTTATTGGAGCGTCTCTCTTAGGACATATCCCCACCTCAGCCAGGTGTAAAACTCACATAACCACGTCCACACTGCCCCGAGCCTGAGTCTCAAACTTCCACATGGTCCCTCCTTTCTTGTTAAAATGCAAACTTGAAGAGGTCAGGGCAGCAGTGCTGAGATTCCATACTCCTGACCACCCCCCAAATGACCCATACCCGGGCTGCTGGTCTTTGAACCCCATGTGGAGTGGAGCATCAAGACGGAGGAAGGCTTGGAACAGACACCAGCCTGTGTCTTCCAGGGAAAGTTCAAAGCCGGGGTTCACAGCCTGCCAGAACGGAACTCTGGGCCCGGCACAGATGGTCTGCCTCTTTCTCTGGCTCTGGAAGTGATAATTAAGTTAAATAACATATGTGAAGGCTCTTTACACATACTAAGTGCACAATTAATATCATTTTTATCTGGTGGAAAGTTAACTGCCTCAAATAAAAACGGAATGGCTGACGATGGCACTATTAAAATCGTGCCTCAGTAAAGTGCGTCCCAGGCTCGCTGGACTCGGCTCGCCTTTAGAAAGTGCCGGATGGGATCCGTGGACATATGGCGCGCTCTGGGTCCCGCCGGTGGTGAGCGCGGGAGGGCGGGACGAGGAGAGCAGCCTGCCCCCAGGATCTCCCACACAGCTGCGAGGGAGACACGTAATAAGGGGACATAATTAGCTGCTAATGAGGATGGTAGCACATTAATTACCGCAGGGATCCGAGGCACGCGAGATGGGGAGGTGGCTGCAGTGGCTGGTGTCTACACCCCCGCGCAGGTCAGCTGCGGCCCAGGGGACCCACCGAGCCAGTCCTCTACGCCCGGGGCTCAGGGACACAAGCAGGACGCACTGTCCTCTTCCTCAGCGAGGCCCCTCTGCTGGCAGCGACGCCTGGGCAACGGGTGGGCACTGGAGGCCCCCAGCCTCTGGCTTCCTGGACCACGTCAGTCAGCCGTTGGAGGACGCAGGGAAGGTGCGGGGCTGCGGTTCCCCAGAACGTCCCCGTCCACGTGCCCAGGGGACACAGGGACGCTCTTCCTGTGTGCAGAAGTTAGACAGATGTCCTTCCTCTTCTGTTACTTTCCCTTCCTGCCTCCACCCAGATCCCAACTTGAGACACGTCTTGGGACAATTTCAGCATTTCATACTTCAGTTGCTTCCCCCCCCCCCGAGAGGTTTGATAGCCAAATCTACTTTGGGATCTCTACAATCCTTACTTGATGACTATCCAAATATGAATTGATTTCCTTCCAAGTGTGAGTAAACTGTAATCGTGTCAAATTATGCAAAAGAGGTGTGATATTTACTTTTGATTTATTGGCTGATACTAAATTTGTATTTATAGTATTATTTCACTTTGAGGGGGGGAGTGTGTATGCTTGTGATGGGTCTGTATGTATATCCGAGTGCATGTGTGCATATCTTTGTGTCTATGTGTCTGTGTGTCTGTGTGTCTGTGTGTGTGTGTGCATGTGCCCATGCAGTTCCACTTCTAATTAAGCACATACTACATATTATAGAATACAGAATAAGGTTTAATATGATAAATGAGGCCACAGAAGGAAGGATCTTAATTCCCAGTCAAAAGTTAAACTTGAAGGAGTGAAAAAAAAAGTGTCCTAAGAATATGATTTCAGGAAGTGACGAATTTATGGAAATTTGATTTATTGGAGTGTTAGAGTCTGTAAATAAGTCAAAATAACACCTGGCATTTTGTCAGGGGAATGTTAAAGTTCGTAAACAAGTCTGGATGGTGCCTGGCAAAATGCCAGAGGGAGTGGTTTGAAAAGTAACAAAAGCGAGCCATTAGGTGTGGAGATTCCTTATTGGTTGACTGATGTATCTAGTTTATGCTAATTAGATAAGCTGTGTGGAATGTATAAATACTGCTCCTGTCCTGCAATAAACGGCTCCTACTCCTGCTGTATCAACGTACACAAGTTATTCGTCACCCCCCC
>NW_025999913.1:17809753-17946363 GCF_001458135.2 Marmota marmota marmota
AAGCTAGCTGCCTGCAGAACTTACCTGGACTGTGATTTACCTGGACTGTGAGTTAATCTATTGAGACACTGCTTTACCTGGACTGAGACAACAAACTGTAATGTACAACAAATTGTAACTCGGTATCTTTGCTAACGGTGTCATTGCTGGTATAATTTTTCCAAGGGCTTCTTGCATGGAGCCATCAATTGGCTTGGTATTGTGGCATTTTGTATCCTCCCTTTCTGTTTGTAGCAGGTTATTTATGGTGTTTCTGTAAAAACCACTATGGTCGTTATTTAAATTAAACAAAAGGGGGAAATGTTAGAGTCTGTAAATAAGTCAAAATAACACCTGGCATTTTGTCAGGGGAATGTTAAAGTTCGTAAACAAGTCTGGATGGTGCCTGGCAAAATGCCAGAGGGAGTGGTTTGAAAAGTAACAAAAGCGAGCCATTAGGTGTGGAGATTCCTTATTGGTTGACTGATGTATCTAGTTTATGCTAATTAGATAAGCTGTGTGGAATGTATAAATACTGCTCCTGTCCTGCAATAAACGGCTCCTACTCCTGCTGTATCAACGTACACAAGTTATTCGTCACCCCCCCGATTATTCTGCTGCAGCCGTACTCCGGCATTGGAGTAATTCAGTTATAAAATAACCTGGACCCACAACAGATTGATGGCTAGGTAAGAGGAGGGTGCAGAGGAGGTAAGGGCTCTGCACCCTGCCCATTTCCTACAGTGGGGAAGCAGAGTCGCAGTGGGGACGACATGTGCTACCTGACAATGCCAGCCACCCTGTGGGCTCATCCATGTTCCCTCAGTCCAGCCTGGAGCCTATGCAACTGTTACGTTTCCACGTCCTCAATAGGCCACCTCCACAAAGCCCATGCCTTTGGACCGGAATGTGACAGGCATGTCAGTTCTCAAGAAACAAGATGAGCCTGAATTTGGGATGGGCAGAGGGCTAGGTTCTCAGAGGCACCGGAAGCAAGCACTACACCATGTGTATTCTCAATGTCCTTTTGACTGTGCCTGCTTCCGTCTCATTGCTGGATGGTTTGAGGCGAAAATCTTCATTATATGGTATGTGGGGTGGGGGGGTGTGCATGGAATCTACAATTGAATATGAGGTGTTTGTGGTTTAACCAATGTCTTCAGGAATGTGTTTCTGTTTTGCCCTTCACCTGCCAAAGGCAAATGCTGATGTAATGGGTCGGCTTTGGGAATAACATAATGATAACATCTGGAAACCCCAACCCTCTCCCTTGAGATCCATCACCTGTGCTCAGCGACACAGTCTTCTACGTGTCACCTCAGAATTTCATCACCAGTGCTCTGCCTAATCTTCTGGACCTAAACTCTGGCCATTTCCTGACTTAATTCATATATTGCCAAATTCCTTACAGTTCTCCACGGGCCCTAGAGATTCCTCCTCCCCTCCATGACTTCTGTCCCTGCTCATTGCCCAGAATTCCCTTCCTCATTTCCTTCATCTCTCTAGTTCCCCCTTTTCTCCAGTTCCTGATGAACAATTCATCTTTTCTAAAATAGGAGATATTCCTATTGTTCACTCTCCATTCTTCACCTCTGATGCACAGTGACGAATTAATCTTTCAGGAATCTTCTCGGCGGTCGCCTCTTCTGACCCCACCACATTCTGGTGTGCAGTTAGCTGTGGTCTCTGTACATAGGCCCTACATACATTTTCCTAAAAGCATGCAACCAAACTGTGTCCACTCACCTCTCTGTGAGTCTCCTCTGCTGCAAGTTCCTTGGGGAAAAGGCTCTCTGTATTTCAAAGATGTAATTGGCTAGAAGACAATCAGTGCTCAATAAATATTTGCTGACTGAATGGCCATGTTCTTTGTTATTACTAAAATCATTATCAGTGTAAATATGAAGAGCAATCCCATCTAGCCTCTTGAGTCAAACTTTGCAGCTCCAACCTCATGGTGAAATTTCCTTACTTCTTAAGACACCTTGATATACAAACTGCAGACTTCAAGGAGCACCATGTATAATCTCCAAAGGGAAGGGGGACAGTAACACACCTTGTCCCTGAATACTGCCTTTCTGTTCCCAAACTCCTCAGCCATGTTAAGGGAACAGTGAGATGGGCCTGGGCAGCATGTCCAGATACATATCATCTTGAAGGACACTGGCTGCCTCTTATGCAGATGGAGTTATCTATAGAAAGCCACTTTCTTGCAGGCATGCTGGGACACTTGCTCCTCGAGATGCTGGTAACACAAACAAACTAAGCAAGCTGCTGCTGATGGTGTCACCACTTGTGCAGCCAGACATATACGACCCCTATCTGGGTGGGACAGGTGTGTGACTGAGCACTGTGGAAAGGGTGCCCATTACTTGGCCAGCTGGCCACCACTGGAGAAAACTCAGCAAAAGCAGGCACTGCTTGGCGAAGCACCTCTTGGGACAAAGGTGCCTCTGGTGGCCTGTCACCACTGACTGTCCTTAGAGCAGGTGCTGACCTCTTGTAAGCGTTCCAGTATATCACGTCTCCCAAGCTTTCCCACCACCTACCCCAGCCCCTGACCCCCGGGGACTGTGGGCGTGGCACTCCACCTTCAGTGTTCTTGGGAACAATATGTGGTTGACGATGATCAAGTGTGAATTTCCCAGGAAATTTTCAAATAATCTATGAGGAAATATCAATCTCTTAAGAACTGCCTCTGGAAAAAAAATAGGAGTTCTAAGTAAACAGATGGGTAAGATAGACAGTGTGAATAGTTCTCAGATTCCAGAGAGCCTGCAGGGTGCAGGGATGGGTGTCCACCCTTATAATCAGATCGCCTGTTGAGAATCCTCCTGACCATCACTAGTTGCATGTAATCAATACCAAGTACTTTACCTTTTCTGTTTCTCAGCTTTTTCCTCTCTAAAATAAAGGCAATAAAATTACCTAATTCCCAGGATTGTTGTTCTGGTTTTTATATGATTATTGCTATGATACCATGTGGTAATTCTGGGACATTTATTTATTTAATTTTTTATTGGTGCCTTGAAATCATACAAAACAGACTGATTATTGCATGTTCATGCATGGACATAAAGTAAGTTGATCAATCTCATTCCCCAACACCTTCCCCTTCCCTTCCTCAGATGGGACTGTTCTGCTCTCCTCATCTTCTGTTGTTATTGCTATATTAATTAGCACATTGTAATTATTATATAGACATTGCAGGATTCATTGTGGTAAACTCATACATGGACATAACATAATTTGGGAGATTCACTCCTCAATACTTCACTCCTCCCTCCCCCACGATCCCCCTTCTCTGTTGATCTCCTGTCTATTTTTATGAGATATTATTCCTCCCTCTCTCCCTGTCTTCCTCTCACTCTCCACCTCTCTCTAGCTTCCACATAGGAGAGAAAAATTCAGCCCTTAACTTTCTGAGTCTGACTTATTTCACTTAGCATGATGTGCTCCAGTTTCATCCATTTACCAGCAAATGACAAAATTTTATTCTTCTTTATGACCGAGTGGAACTCTAACACATTTTCTTTACCCATGCATCTGTTGACAGGAACCCAAGTTTCTGGGCTAACTCCCAGGTGTTTGGTCGCCTTTGAGTTGACAGTTGTGCAGGTGAGAGAGAGGGCTCATAGACCTGCCCACGAGCAGCCAGGCAGTCGGGAGGGCAGAGGTAGTGAGGGTGCTGTGGAGTTGGCCTTCTTCATGAAAGTCCAGCAGCTCACCACAGCAGGACGTGCCAGGGGCCAGGTTGAAGAAAGAAGGATCAGGGTCCCTGAGAAGAAATTCACACGGATTATGGGCTCATGAGTTATTGACTACTTTGGTATCAATAGGAGAGAAACAGAGGAGATTTTCCCTAACAGAAATCTATTTTTAATTCATCTACAGCTAGGAAACACTGCAAAACTAGAGAAAAGTGGCCTTAATTGCTATGAATTATGCTAGAAGAACAGAAATATTATGAACTAGCTATTCCTCATAGAAAACACACAGGGCGTAAGCTCTAAAGGAGTCATCTGAAACAACTGTAAAGTAAGAAGAGGCCGTGAACAGTCCAACCTCCCCGAGACCGCCTCCTCCTCGCTGTTTCCCACCCATCAAAGGCCTGGCCCCCACCAGGGGTCTCAGCACACAGTGCCCCATTATTTCCCAGCTATGGCATGGCCCGTTCCCCCCTCTCTGCCTGAAACACAGATGGACATGTTTGGGCCCAGGGTGATTTTGTTAAATTCTTATATCAAGTGCTGATCTCTCCGAGGCCAAGCCTCTTGTCTTATTTTCGTTGCTTTCCCAGCAGCCTTGAAGTTTCCTGTCTTTTTTGTTTGTTTGTTTGAGCTGCATCATTTATTAGTACTGGTGTTTCCCAGCTCAGCCTGCACCTTACTCTAGCTTCATACCTTAAAATTGATTCCAGTTGTTCTCTGGTGCTGTCCTGTAGCAGCCAGTGGAAATTCATTTTGGTCTTTGTGATGAAATCCTGGTCTCTGCCTCGAGGTTCTTGAAAGAACTTGAAAAGAGAAAAGTTAGTGTGCAGAAAAAAGTCAGGTGGAGTTATAAATTGAGACTGTCGATGGTCATTGATGGGCCTTGGGAAACTTAGAAAACGGCCACCACTGGCCAGACCCTGGGATCTGAGAGTAAAAATGGCCAGCGGGTCCCGCCCTTCATGGAGCTTACGGCCCAGGGAGCCATCACAGGATAAAATGAGAAATCACAAGGAGACACCAGCTGGGGCACCAGTGGAAGAGCACGGTGCTGATGGGAGGCCTGGGGGCTCCGCGGGTGTGGAGGCTCCAGGGCGAGTCTTGAGGAGGTGAGGGGAGCTGGAGTGACAGTGAGGCCAGAGACAGGGACCTCGCAGCCTCTGCGGCTCCAGATGGAGCGGCCTGTGGCCTCGGGCCTCTGTGTTGAGGGCTGGTCCCCAGCCTGTGCTGCTGTTGGGAGGTCGGGAGCCTTCCGCCTGTGGGACCTGGTGGGAGGAAGTGAGGTCCCAGGGTGGCCTTGAAGGGGACCCTGTAACCCTGGACCCTCCTCTCTCTGGCTGTGCTCTCCCAGCAGCCGTGAGGTGGGGTGACAGGCCTTCCGTCTCGGCCTCGTGCTCCCCACCTGATGGGCAGCCTCACCAGAGACCCAGAGGCCAACAGCCAGGCAAGGACTGAGACCTCTGGAACCCTGAGACAGAATCATCTCAACTCTCCTGGGCTCACTCTTCTCAGGTGTCTTCTACAGCAACAGAGAGCCATCTAACAGACCTAAGGTGGGCAGCTGGGCAGCAGTGCTGTGCGGACCCTCTGGGGGGTCAGGATCCCCTGACTGGTGCCTCACCACCTGCGGTGAGCAGCTATCTGCAGGTCCAAGGTGACTGCTGAGGCTGCAGCCATCATCTCCACGTTGCAGCCCATGGAAAGGAAGAAGGGGACACAGGGCGTTATGTGGGTGTCCCACAATGCTTTCAGCTGCATCCTACTGGGCAGTAGCATGACCCTCTTCCAGCTCCAAAGAAGGTTTAAAATATCTGCTCAGTTTTGATTGGTAAGGATGGGCAGAATTCATATTGTCCAAATGGCCATACCACCAAAAGTGCTATAGATTTAATGCAATTCCTATTAGAATCCCAATGACATTCTTCATAGAAATAGAAAAATCCATCACAAAATTCATTTTGAAAAAAAAAAAAGAGAGAACCAGAATAGCCAAAGCAATCCTTAGCAAGAAAAGTGACTCAGAGACCTCACAATACCAGACCTTAAACTATACTACAGAGCCAAAACAGACACATAGACCAACAGTACTGAATAGAAGAGAGAGACAAACACACATAAATATGGCCATGTCATACTAGTCAAAGGTGCCATAAACATTCATTGGAGAAAAGATAGCCTCTTCAACAAGTGGTGCTGGGAAAACTAGAAATCCATCTGTAACAAAATGAAATTAAATCCCTATCTCTCACCATGTACAAAACTCAACTTAAAGTGGATCAAAGACTAGGCACTAGAACAGAGACCCTGCACCTACTAGAAGAAAAAGTGGGCCCAAATCTTCATCTTTTCAGCCTAGTATCTGACTTCCTTAACAAAACTCCTAAACCTCAAGAAAATCAAGAATTAATAAATGGGATGGAACCAAACTATAAAACGTCTTCTCAGTAGAGGAAATGATCAATAATGTGAAGAGAGAGCCTATGGAATGGGAGAAAATCTTCACCACATGTACCTGTACCTCAGATAGAACATTAATATCCAGGATATATAAAGAACTAAAAAATTCAACACCAAAAAACCAAATAACCCAGTCAATAAATAGGCATTTCACAAAAGAAATATAATAGATCAACAAATATATGAAATAATGTTCAACATCTCTAGCAATTAGAGAAATGCAAATCAAAACTACTGTAACATTTCATCTCATGCCACTCAGAATGGCAATTATCAAGAATTCAAGCAACAATAAATAAGTGTTGGTGAGGACGTGGGGGAAAAGGTTCACCCTACATTGCTGGTGGGACTGCAAATTGGTGCAACCATTATGGAAAGCAGTGTGGAGATTCTTCAGAAAACTTAGAATGGAACCACCATTACACTCCTCAGTTTATAGCCACAGAACTTTAAATCAGCATACTCCAGTGACACAGCCACATCAGTGTTTATAGCAGCTCAACTCACAATAGCCAAACTATGAAACCAGCCTAGATGCCCTTCAACAAATGAATGGATAAAGAAAATGTGATAGACACACACACACAAACACACACACACACACACTCATACACATACAAACACTGGAATGTTACTCAACCTTGAAGAAGAATGAAATTATGGCATTTGCAGATAAATGGATGGAGCTAGAGAATATCATGTTAAGCAAAATATGCCAAGTCCAAAAACAAAAGTCCAAATGTTTTCTCTGATATGCAGATGCTAATTCACAATAAGAGGGGGAGGGGCTAAGGAAAAATAGAGGCACTTTGGATTAGACAGAGGGGAGTAAAGGGAGGGGAAGGGTATAGGAAGGATAGTAGAATGAATCATATGTTTTATGTATATATATATATATATATATATATATATATATATATACATACATACATATATGATTACATGACTGGTGTCTATATCATGTACAACCAGAGGAATGAGAATTTATGCTCCATTTATGAATGATGTATTAAAATGCATTCTACTTTCATGTATAACTAATTAGAACAAAATTTAAAAAAAAGAGTTTTGTCACAAAGTTACAATGAAGATACGTATAATTTGAAGGATATGTTCATGTATCAAGAGGGTAAAGAATATGACACTAACAGAATACAATCTATGAAACATTATCATTTTTGCTTAAAAATTTTAATGTTAACTTTAACTTTCAATGATATAAAATTCAATTCAATTAAAGAGTGGGTAAAAGACACAGCAGACACTTTTCCAAAAAAGATATCCATATGGCAAATGAACATATTAAAAGGTGCTCAATATCGTTTGTCATTAAGGAAATGCAAATTAAAACAAGGAGATACCATGACACTCCTACTAGAATGGCTAAATTCCAAAAACAAGGCAAGGCTGAAGGCTGGCAGGGGTGCAGAACTTGGCCACCCTCACTCCTTGCTGGTGGAAGACAGAGTGGGACATCCCCTGTGAAAGAGTTTGGCCATTCCTGTAAGTTACACAGTCTCGATAAAATCCAGCATTCTTGCTTCTGGATTACCAATTGATTTTAAATTGTATGTGCCTACAGAAAATCACATATGAAAGTGTATAGCCACTTTATTGACGATCACCAAAATCAGGAAGCAAGGGGGTCCTTCAATAGGTCAAATGACGTGCATCCAAAAAAGGAAATATATCCGGGAATACGAAGGAGTGAGCGAGGAAGTCCTGCAATGACGGGGTGAAGCTCAAGTGCTGCGTGACAAAAGCCCATCTTACAAAGCTAGAACTCTCTGACTTCACTCATGACACTCTGGAAAATGTAAAACTATAGAAATGGGAGGCAGATGGGCGATTGCCAGGGACCCTCATGGCAGGGGTGGAATATTGGTAGGTGAAGCACAGGGGAAATTTTAGGGCAGTGAAATTATTCTGATGATAATGGAATAATGGATCTAAGACACCAGGTATTTGTCAGAAACTTATCGAAATATGCAGTGCAAAGAGGGAACCCTAGTGAGTGCAAATTTAAAATAATAATGATTTAGGAAGCCGGGCAATGTGGAGGTGGTGAGCAAAATGTAATACTGTTAACTTTCAGCTGCAAAAGCATCCCCACGGAAGGAGGCAGGGGAACGGGTGTTCACGCATCTTTGGGGTCTCTAAGACAGAAACGGAGGGGGGCGATACACCTGTCCTATGCTAGTTGACCAGATTTTCCAGGTCAGCGGTAATGACACCACTGTATGTGATACTGAAACTGAGCAGTTTACTGAGCGATGGCAGTGGACCCCAGCCAGCGTCCTTGTGGTCAGAGCAGGGGCCGGTGACATGCCAGAGAAAGAAGGTGGACAAGGTGTGTGGCAACGAGCCGGAGCTGGGAGGTGCATATGACCCCGTGTGGAGCTTCCTAGAGCTGCACGGGGTGGCACGGGGAGCATCCATTTGTAGATATGTGCGTTCACACTCACATTGACTCTCCTGCTTTCAGATGAAAGGGCCCAGAAACAATGAAACCCAGTTCCAGGGAGCACGGGAACACCAGTTCTTGATTTCTAATGCTACTGTCCCCCGTAGTGGGGTGAGTGGCTCTCCTAGGAATGGGGAAGAAATGCATAAGATGAGGCTGGGACATCTTCTGTGCCAGCAAGGTGGGAAAGGCCTCAGAAACAGCAAGAACCCTTGAAAAGAATAATGCGGGTAGGACCAACGGAACCCCCTGAAAGCACCCTCGGTGACCAAGGCTGAAAAGAGCACACAGAACCGAGGAAGCAGACACTCAGTGAACCCTCCACTCCTGTCTGTCCTCGGGTCCATACCACCCCGTGCAGCCACTCCTTCCAGAGGGCGCACACCATGAGGAAGCAAGAAGAGTGCCACTCCACCACCGTCAGGTCGGACAGGCCTGGCCTCAGCCAGCGATCTAAGTCAGCATGGGCAGGGACCTGTCCCCGTGACTTGCATATCCTTAACTGGCCCCATGAGAACTCCGAGAACTCGCCACATCCAAACCCATCACCCGCGGAGGATTCGGCAAGGCACCATGCCACTGAAGTACATGCACAGAGCACTGCACCGTGTTCCCCAAGCTCCAAAGGCATCCGAAACAAGGAAAATCACCGCAGGGCTTCTAAGGACACAGGAGAGCTAAATGCCACTGAGTGTCCTGGAGGAGTTCTGGACAAGGAGAAGGACACTAAGAAATCTGAATCAGTGTGGACTTGACTTAATAATAATGGATCTGTGCAGGTTCATTAATTTGACAAAGGTGTCCCACACTAATGAAGGATGCTACGGAGGGGAAGCTGGATGTGGAGGGACACGAGGTCTCTGTACTAGCTTTGTAATTTCTATGTAAATTTAAAACAATTTTAAAGTGAATATTTCTTTTGAAAAGGTAGTTGATGTTCTTAACCCATCTACAACCTGAAAATAATTTAAACATTGAGGCCATTAAAATTGAAAAATTTTTGACTCTTCTCTATATTCATGACTTTTATCAGTCTCAAGAAAGCCCATGACGGATCAGCAATAATACTTATTTTTTATTTTGCTAAATTCTATTGCATAAACAATTTCATTAACACACGGAGTTACCAATTACATCAGGGACCAAACAGTGGAGACCATTTCCCAGGTCGAGGGTGAGCTTCATGTGTGGGAGTGGGTGAGGCTTACCACCTGCCTTCTGTTTTCACGGGGCCAGGTGTACCTGCCACAGAACCACTGTGGGGTACTTCAGTACGGCCCCAGCGGAAGCACATTTTTTATAGTTTAAACCTTTGTGTGTGTGCGATCATCACACAGAGCAGAGGAACTGAATAATTCAGGAACATAGTGAGAGTTCAGTGCAAGATTTTGAGAGGGAGACATGCTAACTGGGAAAGTGAATTGCCAACTGGTTTTCTCTCCTGCTGGTCCACAGGAGATCCGGCCACCTGGAGAATGCCCTGCTGGACCCCTGCTACAGAATCTCATGTGTCAGGTGAAAGATGCTCTGTAGGACGCCACTCCAATGAAAGAGATCACAACGTACGTTATTTATAAGCACGTGTGTGTGCCTGCAATAGAGGAGGGCAAGTGCCACGATAAAAGCACAAATTCAGAGCACTTTCATCTCAGGGAATTCTTCTCTATTCGGCCACAAAGTAAAATGCTTCCACAAAATGGGAGATCAGGGTGTTAGTGCAGGTGCTTGAATAGGATGTATACCTGCCGTTGATTGTGTGTCAGACTAACATATGAGCAGAAGACCATTTTAACTTCCGACGCATGCTGTTGGATAACTGATAGGTCCCTTTGGGGATTCTGATGGAAAGATTCAAATTCTTCAAAGTGATCTAGATATTTAAATAAAGGTTTGTGAACTTACGTTTGACCCAGTGGAGGCCTGACTCAGGTGGGTGTGGTGGAGAAAGCACAGATGCGCAGGCGCCATCCGTGCAGAAGTATCAGGTTCCCTTAGGCCTGGACTGGAGGTGACCGCAGAGGGGCCAACCAAGGTGCAGGAAGGCCCAGCAGAGATGTGAGGGCAACCGTCTTCAGCAACACGGTGAGTGGAGAGAAGAACTGACTTCACGGCTCAGCTCCGTTGCTTTCTCAGTGTGAGCATAAACCCTCTGAAAGCCTTTGTCCTTCTTTAAGGAATGGACACTGATTCTTCTCTCACCAGGCCCAGGAGAACAGTGATGTAACGTTCCGAAAGTGCTCAGCTCAGCCCAGAATTCAGAACCGACGAGCGATACATGTCAGCTTTTATCCTCGTGGATGTTTACATTCTCCAGGAGGAAAGTGAATCAACCAATACAGAATTTCCAAAAAATGCTGTTGAACAACGATGGAACTCGAGGAAACGCACTGATCCCTCCATAAAGGTGGACTGTTCCCATGGCGCGTTTCACGTGGGGCCAAACTCCCGGTAGCCGACGGATCTTGACTGCATCCCCGTTTTGCTCAGAGCTGGCTTTGACCCCGCCTCATGAGACCCCTATTTGAAGAGGGCAGTATGACTGGAAACAGGGAGAGGAAATGACCCCGTCCACTCAGGAATGCCTCGGAGGAGCCTCAGCGCTGCCAATGCCTCTCGCCAGGTCGCTGGTCTCATTTGAAAGTATTCATCCAAAAGTAAAATTCACACAGAATTCAGAAAAATCCAAATATATTAAAAGGATCAAACCAAAGGAACTGGAAAAGAAATTAAGTCATATAATATGTCTGTGTAAAAAGTATAAAAATTCAGCTGCTCTTGGATTTGCTAAATTCCTGTTTTCCTTTTAGAATGCTTTTGGGAATAGGCAAAAGGTGTCTTGCTAAGCCCTTTTTCCGTTCATGTGGAAATGTCCCAGAGGAAATTTAATCTCCATGTTTCTGATACCTTCACACTTAACATCAAAGAGTCATTTTGTAAGGGTTATTTGATATATCAAGAGGGTTTGGAGCATTTTTCCAAGACTTCCAGATTGTTTTTCTTGGGGAAAAATGTGGTCACACATAACCAAGGGGAAACTAATTCATACACCACCAAGTTCAAATGGAGTTCAAAATTCTGATGCCGGATTATCTACAGGAAAGCCTTTCCTGATTAAAAAAGCAATAAGGTTTCCTCTGTGGTGACCCGAACTTCACCAAAGATACACATACGATCTTCTTTCTTGCTATACTAATTTCACATACATCACTGTATAAAGAGGTAGCGCTTCATCAAACAGCCTTGAGAAGATTGCTCCTGCTGGTCGGTTGCTCTCATGAGTTGAAGATGCACGAATGACTGCAGTAAGAATGTTGCAGAATTCAGGGTGAATGGAGGAGAATGGGATCTCCATTAGTCCTCAATGGTTACAAAACCTGAAATTTAATGAAGTTCTTTCCACCAAGTGCAAAGGAATTTAATCTTCATTTTTAAAAATCATTACTACCTGGGGATTTTCTAATCTTTAGCCCAGAAGTATCCAGACACCTGATGTCTGAACTGCAAAAACAACTTAGCAATTTAAATCCTCTAGCCACAATTTTCTTCCCTGTCTTCCATTCATTTTTCATAAAGCAACCATCTCAGCTACTCCCAACCTGCAGTTGCTTCTTCCCAGGACAGCCAGAATTAGCTCCCTAAATTAAAACCCAATCATATCTTCAGTCTATTTTAGAAGAAGAATGAGGGGTGATATGCTCTTTAGCAAAAAAAAAAAGCAAACACTGACCCCCTTACTCCAGCCTCACCCTCAGTTCCTAATCTTGAGCTCCTACCTTCTTGGGGACTGCCAGTGAGGAAGGCCACTTCCACAGTCCTCCTCTTTGCACAGCTCCCCCGTTACTGTGGTGCCCTGCCTCTGGGCCCAGGGGCTCTATTGCCCGAGTCCAGTGCTCTTCCTCTTTGCTTCCAGAAGCTGTCCCTCACCACCAACTCTGCTTCACACACTGAGATCCTTCTCACACTGTCTTTAAAAATCAAAGGTGGGACTGGTAACTTAGGGATCTGCATCAAGCATTCAGTTTCTGTAAGCCTCTACAGTAAGCCAGAAACATGTCACCAAGGATCTGTTCAGGACCCACCAGAAACACTGGGTCCTATGATGCAAGTGACATAACAGCTCGCATCCTGGTCTGCACCTGCCCAGGAGCCTTCTCTTGTCCTGCCCCCCTCAAAGCTAGCAGCTTCTTGCATCAGTTGTGAACTGAGTCTGAATGCCATGTTCAAAGCAGAAATACATTACCTCCAACATCCACAGATGTCACCTGAGAGCGACGTCCCTTTCTAAATAATTCGGCAGGTTCGATGACACAACTTGACTTTCACCCTCAGAAGGAATATCACACCATACCCAGTATTGCTGGAACTTTCAGAATTTCAATAAGGTGATGAGCCCAGAAGGTTTTGTGGAATGCAGATATCTAAGGAGCTTCCACTTGCTGCTTACAGGATCCTGTAGGAGAGTATCAGCATATAGTGACCTAATTTGGTGTGCCTTGGGAAGAGTAACAAGGCCCAGGGACTAGATGTCACAGGACTGAAGGGTTACCATAGCCCTGGAAGCTCACCTGTCCTGACATTTTTCCTGATAGATACAAAGAGAAAAGAATTAATTATACCAATCGCTGCACACAAGATGCTAGGGGATATGTCGATCTGATCCAATTATAGGGACACCTGTGGAACAGCAGCTGTAATTGGAGTTGCCACCCGAGTGTGTTTTATTCTCTGACATCCTTCTGCCCTTCTGTGCAGGGTGAAGGGCTGAGCTGAATGGGGACATGGGGGATTACCAGTGGTGTGTCTTCATGATGGCACAATTTCTGAAATTCCTCCAGGAATGTTTCATTTGGGGTTTACTCTTTTTGAAAGTAGAAACATTTCTAGTTCCTTCTAAGTGGCCTTTCATGCCATAATTTGATAGGAACAAATGTTGCGATTCTGCCAGTTGCTACGGATGAATGTTCCAATTGCACCTTCAGTGACGGGAGAAATAACCAGAGGACAGATCAGGGACCCTCCGCACCTGCTTCCAGATGGATGTGAGTCAAATTTCCAGAGACCTCCTGACCTCTGCAAGTCACCGTTCTGACGGATGAACCACAGTAGTGTCCAGTACTGACTGAAAAGTCCGATCCTTTCCCCTTCACCCTGGAACGCATTGTCCATCAATGCTCCAGGTTGATCCAGAGAGCCCCAGAAAGCTGGCTGTTCCCTTCCCCCTCCGTGGTTAGGAGGAGGACAAGCAGCATCATTTTTGGCAGTGTGGTGGGGTCCTCCTCAATGGGACCAGGCCTCTCTTTCCTGCTAAGGACTCTGGATTGTGAACTGGCTCAAGAGGTCATAACGAGTAAACGGATTGTCCAAGTTGCAGGATATAAGTATAGTACACAAAAATCACTTCATTAAACTCTATCAGCCACAAGAGAATTAAAAACAACTCTCAGTCCCTTAAAATCCATTCACATCCTTATTCCCATGTTTCTCTTTTCCCAAGAAAACCATGCAATTAAAACATAAGATTAAAGAACATAAGAAAGATTATATGAAGAAAAAAAATTCTTCATATAATCTTTCTTATGTTCTTTAATCTCACCTTCTGGGCCTTGTTGGACCTGAATCTATCCCCAGGCCTAGAAGCAATGGGTGGAGGATGAAGGTGGAACTTGAGTGTCCCTACAATGTGTCATCTGAATTTGTCTTGAGAGAAGTTGCAAGTGCACAGTGACAACACTGTTTTTACGACTTAGCCTTTGAGGCCATGTGTCATGGACTGAATGTATGTGTGCCCCCAAAATTTATGTGCTGAAATCCTAACCCTCCAAGCAATGGTATTAGGAGGCAGGGACTCTGGGGAATAATTTGATTGTGAGGGTGGAGCCTTCAGAAGAGGGACTACTGTGTCCTTACAACAGATACCCCAGAGAGCTAGCTTGCTCTCCTTCTGCCATGTGAAGATACAAGGAGAACAGGCAGTTGTTACCATAAGAAGCTCCTCACCAATATGGGACACTGCTGTACCCAGATCTCAAATGTGAGCCTCTAGCAATGTGAGAGATGAAATTTTTGTGGTTTATAATTCACCAGTCTATGATATTCTTTCAGAGTATATCCTGAACTAACCTTGAAATTATCCAGTATCTCTTCTCTCATATTATGTCTGTTAGAAGCAGGAATCTAAGACCTGTCCATTCTTAAAAGATTCAGAATTAGTCTCTTTCTTTTAAAGAATGTAAAGAATTTGTGGAAATATGGTAAGCTATACTACCCTTATATTTTTACTCAAATGAAAGTATACAAAGACAGATCTCTGAGATCGATTGCAACAGTTTAGTTTTATTTTTTTATTAAAAATAGTAAATATATGAAAACGTTCATTATCTCTAGCAATTAGAGTAATGCAAATCAAAACTACTCTAAAATACCATCTCACTCCAGTCAGAATGGCAGCTATTATAAAGACAAACAACAATAAGTGTTGGCAAGGATGTGGGGGGAAAAGGCACACTCATACACTGCTGGTGGGTCTGCAAATTAGTGCGGCCAATATGGAAAGCAGTGTGGAGATTCCTTGGAAATATGAGAATGGAACCACCATTTGACCCAGCTGTCCCACTCCTCGGTCTATACCCAAAAGACTTAAAAACAGCATACTACAGGGACACAGCCACATCAGTTTATAGCAGCACAATTCACAATAGCTAAACTGTGGAGCCAATCTAGATGCCCTTCAGTAGATGAATGGATTAAAAAATGTGGCATATATACACAATGGAATTTTACTCAGCAATAAAAAAGAACAAAATCATGGCATTTGCAGGTGAATGTATGGAGTTGGAGAAGATAATGTTAAGTTAGCCAATCCCCAAAAAACAAATGCCTAATGTTTTCTCTGATAAAGGTGACTGACTCATAGCGGGGTAGGGAGGGGGAGCATGGGAGGAATAGATGAACTCTAGATAGGGCAGAGGGGTGGGAGGGGAAGGGAGGGGGCAGGGTTTTAGCAATAATGGTGGAATGTGATGGACACCATTATCCAAAGTACATGTATGAAGACACGAATTGGTGTCAATAACTTTATATACAACCAGGGATATAAAAAATTTTGCAATATATGTGTAATAAGAATTTTAACCCATTCTGCTGTCATTTATTTTTTTAAATCAATATAAAAAAGAAAAAAAATTAGTAAAAAACAAATCTGGAATAGAGCTTAAGGGTTCATCAAGAAGAGAATGGATAGACACACTGGTATGTCCATACAATGTAATACTGCTCAGCAATAGAGACTATGGATTGTGCAAATATGTAAGAATGCCAAAAATGTTATGCAGAGTAAACAAGCCTCACACAGTCGATCTCCTACATCTGCATCTGTGTTATGTGAAGCTCCAGAACAGCTCAACTGCTCCATGTGAATGAAATCAAGACAACGGTGTCTCCTGTGGCTGGGAGTGAGGCTATTTTGTGAAGTGGCCTGGGAGAACCATCTGTGGGCATTATGATGATCTTTAACTTGATAAGGTTATGCTACTCTAGTGTCTGTGTTTCTCAAAACTCAGAAAATGTGTAATCATTGTGCATTTCACTGCATGGAAATCACACTTAAAGTGTAAACAAATATTAAGCACTTACTGATTATAGGCATTCTTGCATATTTAAATGTGAAGTTACTGTTACCTGCAACTTACTTTGACAAATGTAAAAATAAGATGGATTAATGAATGAATGGAGAGGTTTGAGGTTGAATAAAGGTAGATGACAGATGATAGAACTATGGTAAAGTCAGTGTAGAAAAATATTAATAGTATAGGTAGCACATACAGGATATTCATTGTCCACCTCTGTCATCTTTTTATATGTTTGAAATTTTTTATGATAAAATGTTGGAGAAATGTGTTTGGATTCCAGGGCTTGACCTCTTGTGGTTTCATTGCATAAGAACATGCCCTGGTGTACTTGCTGATCCAAGGAGGACGAGGGACATCTGGGGCCAACCCGAGGCCATCTGCAGTTGGGAGGCCCGGCTAGACAAACCCAGGCCAGACCAGCCAACACCCATCCCCACCATAGGTGGGAGGGTGAGATTAACCAATGGCAGTGTTATGGGTCTGGATTGTGGGATAGTTTGTTACCTTGTTGTAGCAAGAACTACAGAATCCCTGAGGTAATGATGTTCTTGCATTGTCTGCAGAGAAGCTCTTACATTAAAAATACTTCATTATGTGTTGCACGGAGGTGATTAACAGCTGTCATCCATGTCTTTAGGGCCTTAACTCTGGAAGACCTATAACAAATCCAAGGGCAATGAGAAGCAGGTATGAAGACAGTCACAGAAACACACTGAAAATATTCCTGGGAGATAGAACGTCCAAAGTGCTTGTCTTAGAGCAGAGGAAAGTTGACATCTGACGAGATGTGACTGAATTTAAAAGTGAACTAGATTCAGTTTTGTGATGTTTCCCTGACAGTGAGGGTCCGGCTCCCCAGAGTCCTCTCACTATGATTTTATAACGTTGGTGGCCCTCCTGCAGCATAATTCAGAGACAGAGTGCCAAAGGAGCACGGTGATACATTAAATGCAACTCTCTGAGCTGCGGTGGCCAAGGGGAGTCCGGGCTGTTGAGGAGGATGTCTGAGCAGGTTCAGAGACAAGGGAAAGAAGGAAAAGCTCATCTCGAGTTGTGTCTGGCAACTTATCCAATTATATTTAATTAGCCCATCAAATTAATTTTGAACAGTGTCTCAATCATTTTATGTGCTGCCTCCTCTCCACATTTTTTCTCTCTCCTCCCAAGACAGAGCTGAGGAATTGGACCATGGGCTGGAGATTTGCGAATCATGCTCCTCTCATTATCCACGGAAGCCAAGGCTCATTTGCAAAGCCATGGAGGTGATCTCGAGGTCTGATGACAGGCACCACCTCCAAGGCATGTTCCCCTATGGGCTGGGCTTCACCACACAGCCAGCGTGCAACAGGCCCTGCACCAGCAAGCTTTGGCTCTGTTACCCAGCGCCGTGTCAGAACTGCAAATTAAAACATGCACGTTATCTTCATCTCTAAATAAATGCATATGCATGGCACACACGAAAGAATAGCTTGGAAATCAGGCAGAGCGGGGGTCAAACCTGCATCTTAAGAGTGAGCAGCAATTTTGAACAGGCTTAATTTTTTAAAACTTTGCTTGTGAAAATAAAAGGAAAAATCCCAATGAAAGCCACATTGTAGGAGCCTTCCAATGGAATGGTAACGCCACTACAGAAGCAGGACTTGGCCCGTCTCAGGCTGCTGCCTGGGAATGGGAACCTCGACACCCCCACCCTTTGACTACAGCATCTACAACTGCCCAGAAAATCACTTCCTGTCGGGGTACAGATGCATGCCAAGGGTTGTGGGGCTCTAGTATTACGGGCATTTTTACTAAGCATATACATTCTTTATCTTCTACCTGCCATGCAGTTCCTGATCTTTCACAAAGAAGATTCCCACAAACTGTTTCTTATCAATTTTTAATAAATCAACGCTGCTTTCCCACACAAGCTGAGCTTCCCCTGCCTTCTCAGAACACTGCTTGGAGCTATCTGAAGCTGGGTCTCCCAAACTGCAATCCCTATCACCCCAAATAAAGTTCTTCTACCTTCACAATTTATTGATCATCGTGTTTAAAAGAGAAACTAATATCTACTTCTCCTGAATGTCATTTTGAAAGCTAAGCGTGATAACATATGTGAAGGGCCCAATAGAGAGAGTAGTCTTTAGAGATCGTAACACTGTATGTCATTACAACCCTCATATAAACTGCAGTCTATCTTATAATTGAGAGCTAAATAAGGCTGTGCCAGAATTTTGGGTGGCAATCTCTCCAGGTTTTCTATGAATTCCCAGCAGGTGTATACACTTGCAATGACCTTATCTGTAGTTCTGAGTCCTCCCTCTATTAAAATTATTTAGTTTATAGATTGTGGTGTATCAGAAAAATACTTCATTTTTAATTTACACATCACAAGCATATATATATATATAAAGTCAGCAAAAAATTGAACATATAGTTGAGTCAAAGACTTAGATGGTGACTTGTATCTATTAATCTATTGTTATCTATTATCCAGGAAATATGTGAATTCCACCTAAATTTCAGAGGAGATAAAAATCCTTGAGACCACTACCATGGTGTGTGCTATCTTGGTGCATCTTTGCTCACCGGTTCTCACTCTGTCAGTCAGCTTTTTCAGGGCTGTGACCAAATGACCCGACAAGAACAATGAAGGAGGAGAAGTTTATCTGGGGCTCACGGTTTGAGAGGCCTCAGTCTTTAGATGGCTGACTTCATTCCTTGGGGCCCGAGGTGAGGCAGAACACCACGGTGGAAGGTTATGGTGGAGAAAAGCAGCTGGGGGTATGGAACCAGGAAGCAGAGAGAGACTAAGCTCAGCTCACAAAATTTACACCCCAAAGGCACATCCCCAGTGACCCACTTCCTCCAACCACACCCCAAATGCCTAGAGTCACCACTCAGTTGATCCCTATCAGGGCATTGATGCACTGATTAGGCTGAAACTGTCATCTCTCAACCATCTCTGAACTTCTGCGCTGTCTTATACATGAACTTTGGGGAGACACCTCATATCTAAACCGTAACACTCACTTGTTTTAAATTATGGTTCAGTGTCTTTATTTGCTAATGTTGGTCACAATGTTGCAGCTTCTATGCTAGTGTTTTAAAAGCAGGCATCTTCTTCTTTTTCATGTTTTTATCTGTGCATTATAATTACTGGTGATACTGAAGTTCATGGGGACATAATTCCTACATGCACATAACATGATTTGCTCCAATCCATTCCTCTGGCTCTCCCCCTCCCCTCCCCTCTGCCTTTCCCACCCCCTCCTTCCTCTACTCTTTTGGTTTTATAAGCACTATCATTTTTGTCTTATGCATATTGAGGTTATGACAAATAGACTATCATAAAGTAGGATCTAATTAAAGGCAATGAAACAAAATATTTGAACAATCACAATTTTAGTCTACAACATAACAGATTGGTGGAATGAACCTAAAATGTACAACTCTGTACCATCTGAAAAAAAAATAGCTATAAGCCAACAGAATGAGTTTCTTCTGTCCCCAGCCCAGTGCCTTTTCCCAATGCTAATTATATGACAGACACAAATCATGCAAAAATCCTGGTCTCCAACAGAAGTTAAACCTGACTGAAATTCCTATCTCCACACAACTTTGATATCCTTAGAAGCAAAATGAGAGAGAATCATCATGAAAATAAATATTTTTGATTCTCTATCTGGGTAAAAATACTTTACCCAAAATGCTCCACTCAAAAATTCAGAGTGTTGGTGTACCATTCCCTCGTGGAGAATGTTACACTGTGACTCCTCTTAGAGAGGTTCACACATTTAGAAAGACAACCATTTTTTTCCATTCAGGTTGCTCTGAGAGTTTCTGGAAATGCTCATCTAGTGCTGTGGTTAAACTCAAACACCAAAAATCTTATTTGACTTATTCTGAAGATATTTTATTCTTTTTAGTTGACAGGGATTTCTGTGAGGAGCTATACCACTGAGTCACAGTAAAGGCACTGATCCAGGAGTCCCCCCAGGGAGCCATTCCACACAAATTCTTCTCCTCTTCACACAGCAAAACATGATACAGTCAGAGGACAAGCCTCACTTCTTAGACAACTTTGGGACAATTAGGCATGAGTGAATTTTCTAGCTGCCAGAATTTAATGTGAAGTCAAACAAATCAAATGCCTATTTGGGGGGAAATATTGTGTTCAATAAAATGCCCCAAAGAAGAAAAGTAAGGAACGAGATGAGCAAGACCTAGACCCTGCCATGCGTATTCGGATGTGTGAACACACACTGTGAAGTCGAACGCAGACTCCATTTACTCGAGAAGCTCCGTCGACTCTCAAGAGGCCGCTCGGTGATTACAACTCCACAGGGTAGAAGAGAGGTCTCTTCTCTGGAAGCTTCTCTCTCTCTTTTTTATTGGTGGTGGTGGTGGTTTTGTTTTTACAAGGAACTCTGAGAGTGTATGTATACAGCATTCTGGAAACAAATGACTAAGTGGAGACATTGCGGATGTCGACAAAAGCAGTGTGCATTAAAAGAAATATGATCTTAGGGACCATGGGCCAAGGCCGAGCTGATGGCCCACACACAATGGACCCCATCAGATGCTAGTATCTGCTCTTGCCACCTCCTTCTTGTCTCTCGTTTCATAGAAGACTCTCTTTTTCATATCCAATAATTCCTCACATCCTTCTAACACTCCGTTTCAAATCGGCAAAGATTTAATAACGTGCTACTATGCCCACTAACCTAAAGTCACGATTCTCACTGAGAATGAGGATTCACCTAGGTTTCCAAAACAGTTCCTCTGAAGTTCTCTGAGCATTTCTGATTCAGAAGATCCAAAGTGAGGACGAAGAATCTGTTATTTCTTTTCACTCCCTGGGCAACTTACATTGGAGCCACAGTTGAGAGCTACTGCTCTAGTTTATTTTTAAAAGTAACTTCTTTTAAATAATTGTGTAATGTTTTGTTTAAAAAGGAAGGTAGACCTTTTTGAGAACTTTAATTTTTTTCTCTTCTCGGTCCCTAAGTTGTTCCACCCTATTCAGGAACGAGGCAGGGACTTTGTCCTTGTAGAAGTGCTTGTTCATAGAATAGCAACCCCATCGTGTGGTATTGTGATGAAATTGCTACTACAGGCATAGGAGGTTTGAGTACATTTGTAATAACCCAAAGGAAACTTTTAAAAAATCCATTATTTACACATTTGACATTTACTGAGCAACTATTATATGGAAGGCTTAATACTAGGTGCCCAACAACAAAAAATGCAGAATCAATCACAATCCATTCATACTTCTGTTGAAATCGACACAGCATCCAAAATAAATTCAGTTGGCTCCAAGATACTGAATAATGTATCCTTCTCCTAATTACCAAGCCAATTGTTCTGATTAAAATCCATGATTTCTGACAGTTTGAACTCCCTACAAATTTTGCTTTATCTGAGCTAGAACAAGGCTAGTTGACTGTACCAGGATGATATAGTACCCCAATAATGGGGTCTCTTCATCTGTTCTCCCAGAGCATATTCGGTCATTAGTCAGGAAACTCTCAAGGAACCCAATAGAGTAACCACCTTCAAAATGCTGAAGGGACACAGCCAGAAGAAGTACACTTTCCTGAAGCCCAGAACAACATCGCTTTGATTTTTGTTGAGTTTTACCCCAGTTCTTCCGTGTGTGCGTGAAATAAATTATCTCTCTATTACCAACAGCTCTAGGTACGCATTGGGCTGGGCTCTGAGGTGACATCATAGGAGCAATTGCTTTTCGTCGAGTTGGTGGAGGGAGTAGCTCAACCTGGGGAACATGCTTACTATGTGCAAGACCCCAGGTTTAATCTCCAGAAAAGAAAGAAAGAAAGGCAGGAAGAAAGGACTGGAGGGGATGGGAAAGGAAGAGGAAGGAAGCAGAAAAAGGGGGGGGGGATAAAAGGAGGGAAAAAGGGAAGAAAAGAAGAAGGAAGGAAATTACTTCTCAAAATTCTCTCCCTTTGCTGGCACAACACCACCAAGGTCTTCTGGGCCCAGGAAACACGGAGCACAGCACTGCTCTCAACATGCTCCCAGGAAGGGCATTTCCACATGTTCAGTTATGGGTGCTCCTTAGTTTTCCTGCTAAAACAAGATCCTTTCATAGAAACTGATATTATGAAAACACTCAAGAATATCAGGAGGGCTTAAATAATATAAAACTAGAATTCTATTTTTGTTGATAAACCATAACTTCAAAATTCCAATAAACTGATGAATTTGGGAAGATATTTATCCTCCTCACCAACCAATGATTTTCAGTGGTTTAAAGAGTCCATGCTAAAGTGGTATGCAAAATTGCATTTTACAGTCAAAAACCCCAGTGTTCTTAAATCCCTTACCATTCCCAGACCACTGAAATACATATGGTCATTCTTATATAAATATTTACAAGAGTAGACTTTGCAAATTTAGCAGGTATAGGAATAAATGTTTGAGAACTGTAGATTTTAGCTACAATGACTGTTGGTGACTGGAGTGTTTCCTCAGTAGCTGGCATCAAAGCCCAAGAATTCCTCCACCAGAATTCCAGACTCCAAGAGCGAAAGTGAAGAATGTATGGACACCCCTGCTCTGTGTGAAACAGGGAACGCCAGCCACAGCTGGACCCTGGGCACTGGGAATGTGGCTACTGTAACTGAGAAATCAAAATCTACATTTTATGTAATTCCAATTAAAATAGCCTCATGTGACCTGTTTCTGCCACTCTGGACCCTGAATCAGTAGAATCCCATACCATTTTGTTGCTCTTATAGCTTCAATTCCTTTCTTTCAGCCTTTCTCAGCCTTCTCTTTATGATGATGACATTTTAGAGACTCTATTGGATGGGACATTTGTCCTAGTTTCTTCTCCCCATCTTGAAATTCTTCTCTGGAACTTATTTTTTGCACCAAATTTGTAGGGTGTTTCTGCATCTGTGAATCTGGGGCCCTTAGCACCAGCTGAGTGTGTAATCAGTCCACAAAGGGCACTACAAGACACAGGGAGGTATTTAGTGCAGTTTCTCCGATTACAGATAGCCCTTCAGGTAAAGGAAGGGTAGATAGAGGGAGTGTGGGCTTGAAGTGGCTGTCCCCAAGGTGTGGGGGTCTCTGCAGTGGCTGCTGATGTAGAAAATAGGGAAAGAAAGGACGTGAAAGGAAACAAAGTTAGAAAATGTGGTGTCTTAACCTGAGCACCTTTTAACCTTGACAGTGAAGCTGTGAACATCACAGCTCCGTCATGTGGTTGTCTGATATATGGAGATAAAATAGATATGCAAAAGCCATCAAGGAAAATGGTTCTCATTAGTCATTTTTAATAGCATATAGAAAGGCTGGTAGGAATTCCTGTAAAAGGTTAGAAAGTAGATGGGAATAATGAGGAAAGCATTCATAGAGCGATCATCAAGGTTCTTCCATGTTGTATTGCAGCATGGGTATGATTTGCATTCCCTCTTATGGGGGTCCCTCTTTTTTAATGAGGCACCCATCTGGCTAAGCTCAGATTGACTACGTGGGACCTTGATCTACACCCCCATCTTTGTGGGGCAAGACTCCTCTGCTGTCCACAGAGCTGTGGATGCAGTTTATAAATAGCAGGTCGTGCATCAGATAAGGGGGTCCCAGGCTTTCACCCAGCACACCGTTATTTGATTTTGTTCCTCTTGTCATATTTCTCAAGTGACTGCTTTGACATGCAGAGAATCTTACAAGTGAACTTTCGGGAAACAGTAGATCAGCCTTCCAGGGGAGTTGAACGTGGCAGAGCTTCAAATGGAGATCAAAGTTCCTGTTCACACACATGTGCATATTTATATAGATAGAGCTCTAGACTTTCATTGTATTCACATATTCCATATGCATAAATCAACATACAAACATTTAATGTATATATTTTTCTTATGTATGTGCATACGTACAAAGACTTCCAATATAGTGCATAAGTGTGTTCGTATTCAATGAAAACGACTCCATTAGTTTTGACAATATAAAGAACCCAACAGGAACTTCAGTGAAATGTAACAAAGTGGATAAAAAGAATTAAGAATCCCCAGTGACAAGTGTGATTCAAAACAGGCAAAGGCTACTTCTATGAACAACTCCAAACGCTTTTGTTAGTGGATTGATTGTGCTAAAGGTTTCCCCACCCCCTAATCCAGGATGCCTTGGGAGTGCAGGATGGATTAGTGCGTTGGAGAGCTGAATTGCCCTGGTTAGTAAATGTAATGAGGAAAGATCCTAGGTACGTGTACGAGTGACCACAGAGAATTTCACCTTCATATCCATAATGCACTAATTAAAGACTATAAATAGAAGAAAGATCAGAGTAGAGGAAAGAGAGAGGGGAAGGGGAGGGGAGAAGGGAGGAGAAGGGGATGTCCTGGGGACTGAATTGGAGCAAATTATAGTCCATGCTTGTATAATCATGTCAAAATAAACACTGACATTATGTACAACTAAAATGAATAAAAGTAAATTTTAAACAGGTGCTTTGAGGGGAGTGTATGCACCACCCAGAGCTCAAGCCTGGCCTTCTCTAGTGATGGTTCCATCTTCAACGTCTGTGCAAGGTAGCTCCCCATCCTTCTACTGATAGAGGAATCTGTCCTGACCATGAGTTGGAAACAAGCAGGCATGCCGATATCAGGGAAGAAAACCCTAGGCTCACAACTGCTGAACACAGTTCTTTATGTTTCTCTTCCTGTCTTGACATTTCTGAACTGGCTATGCTGTCTCTGACTTAGGATGGTTGGCTTCTGGTGTTTAGGCTTATGATGGCATAAAAGCAAACCCAGGGCCACCCGCCCTCCCCTCCAGGGCAGTACGCAGCCAGTTACAGACACAGCTGGTGTCACCATGAAGAAGGTTTATGCAGGTGATCTGCCCAGCTGTGGGCTAACAGAAGTGTTCTGGGGGTCTTTAAGGGGGGCTGGGCTCAGCTCTGACGCTTGGTAGGTTAGGGTGTTAAAAGAATTCATGGTATTTTCAACTTACAATGAGTTCATGGGAACACACCCTCGATGTCAGAGGAGCATCTTTACACCTCAGAGGGGAACTCTAAGAAAGACAGGAGATCCCTTCAAAAGCTGCCTCGCTGGTAAGGGCTCTAGTGGGCACTGTGATTACCAATCACTGCCAACCTGAGCAATGTTAACTGATAAGTTTACAGGTGTCAAATGTGCAGTAGGTTTCAAACACTGAATAGGAAAACTTTTGAATTTTTTCATTAATAAGCTCTATATTGATTACATGTGGAAATGATGATTGTGCTAAATGGACTATATTACTAAAATTATGATCCCATATTTCTTTATATCCTTCTTAATGTGACTACGAGAAATTGTAAAATTAAATATGGGTCTTTATTTTTATTTCTGTTGTACATCACTGGAATAGAAAAACTATAAAGAACTAAAAATGACATAATACAGAAAAACGTTTATCTTCAGTTAATCAAACTAAGTAAAACTAGTATGATCAAAAGGTTTTAGGCTAGCAAGACGTGAAAAAGTACTAAGGCCTGCTATTAGCATATACGGCTGAGATTACACAGTGTTGAAATTTTTGTGAAAAAATGTTAGACATTTAAAAGTCTTTAAAATATTGTTCTTGTTTTACCAAATAACTCTACTACTAGGAGGTGACTGTGAAGAAATAATCAGATTGACTACACAGAATTATGAACAAAGACATTAGTTACACTAGTATTTATTTTAGAGACATATTGCAATAAGTTGTGTATTAAAGGAATATTTAAATAAAAGAGAGCTCACTCACATGATATTGTCCAAATTCTGGTCACAGAGCATTGCTGCACTAATTTAATAGTGGATATTCATAGAACATTCGTTATACTAATCTATCAATAAATGTTCCTGCATTGAAATACAATTATTCTGACACAGTAGTGTGGTTAACACTGTTTTTGATTGCTTAACACTGTCATTTTATTGTTATTACATATTTTCTACAATTGAACATGAAGAATATAGGCGCTCCAAACACAAAATGATGATAAGGAAATGGAGACATTAATTACTAATGTGATCAGCATATAACATGTGCGTGTACGGAAGCAATGCACTCTACTTCATAAATATGATAATTTTTACATGTTAATCAAAATGTTCAAAGAGATGGAAATGCTAACTACCCTGATTTGATCATTATATATTGTAAACACTTATCAAATTATCATACTGGGCTGTATAAATATGTACGATTAATATAATGCCAATTAATACAAAATGAACATGGATCTCAGGAAGTGAAAAGGAAGACTAAAGCAGGTTTGTATCTGCTGATTTCTTCCACTACATCCTCTATATTTTTCACTTTCTCATCCCCTAAATTTAGAAATGCCTTAAATAGGAATATACAGGTGATTCACCTTGTTTCTACTGAACTCATTTCATCTTTCACCATTTCTCCCCTGCCAAGCTAAGTTATCACTAAAGAACAGTCTAATCACAGATAAGCTCTACAAAGTTTCTTTGAAAATGATAATGTTAATTTTAAACCAGATCTTTCTAACCTTTCTTCTCTAGGTGTTAACATTTTCTACAGTTTTTTTTTTTTCCTGGTTGATATAAGAAGAATCGGTACTAGAATTCTACTAATTTACATGTTTATCTCCCACTCTCATCTGAACGCATATTCATTCTATTTATTAATTACTATCTGATAAAATTTAATTAAAGTAGTTAGAATTATTCCCCTTCCAAAAAAACCCTGTGACATTATTTACATATTTAAATGTGACCATAGCAATTTACTTCAGTAAGAGTCAAATCTTTGCAGGCTGAAGACGTGAACTCTGACCAAGCCCTCAGTTCTCCTGGTCTTCGACTTGCCAAACCCTGCGGACCTTGACTTCTAAAGCTCACCAGTTATGACAGCTATTACCCTGTGGTAATCAGTTTCTGTCTTTCTCTCCATGGTATGTGTGTATGTGTGTGTGCACATGTGTGCATGTGTGTATGTAATGGTACCATGCGTACATGTATGCAGACTGGTGTAGTGTATACTGCTAAATGTGCATGTGAAGTGGGACTGCACATCCTTTCAACTTGGGCTCCTGATGACTCATGAAATTGACTTAGCTTTCCATGTTTATTTGCCTTCTTTCTTTATTCTTTGGAGAAGTGTCTATTTATACTTCTGCCTATTTCTAAATCAATCGTACTTTTTCTTGTTATTGGCCTTTGACAATTCTTTACCTGTTCTGGATCCAAGTTGTTTCTCAGACGTATGTTCTGAAAGCATTTTATCCCACAGCTTCCCTTTTCAATTTCTTAGAAGGGTCTTTCACAGAACGAAAAGTGTGAATGACTGATGAAGGGTGACAGCTCGTATTTATTGGCTCTGCTTCTGATGTCAGGTCTATAAACTGTCTAACCCCAGGTCCAAAGATATTCTCAACAAAACTATCATTTATGAGGGAAAAAATTAAAGGAATAAAATGAGGGCAAAATGCAGTTCCTTCCCATTTATCTTTCCTGACCTGCCCTTCGCTAGGTACAGGTTTCTGGGTGGGATCATTTGTCAAGCACACCTGCTGGAGACAGGGTCTCCTTGACTTTGGTTGGTCTGAATAGGTGTCACTCAACCCTCCTCCTGAAGGCTCTTTTCACTGACATACCGCGGCAGGTGACTGTTCTGCACCGGCCGGCTTGCGGCTCCTGGGGGAGAGCTCCCATCCTCAGGTGCCCCCCCTCCGTACATAACGTGCTTCTTCCCACCAACTAAGGTTTTCTAAGGTTTTCCTGACCCTGCTGCTTGAGCAAGGGATTGGGACCCCCTTGGCTGACTGTGTTCATGTTGCTTGGGTCGGCCAAGCTCCTTAGTGGTGTGGCTTACTTACTTTATCAGATTTAAAACAATTGGCAGCCATTTCTTATAGTGATCTTCATCTCCTTCTGAAACTGCCGTCTTGTGGATTTGGGGCCTCTTCCACGTTGCTTTCTGGGTCATGAAGGCTCTTCCTTTTCTGTCTTGGGTCCCTCTGTGCTACTGAATGGTATTTTTCATCACAGTGTCGCTTTTCTTCTAGCCTGTCGAACCTTGATGATTGAACTTTCATCTCCAGAAATCCCACTCATATTTTTTTAATTTCTGCCCTCACATCGTTCACACTCTCAACGCTTTACCTGATTATAATGGCTGCTTTCGTGTGACGTCCATCTTCTCCACGGTCTCTGCCACCTTCCTGGCCTGCTTCTGCGGGTGGATTTCCTCCCAGGAGTGCACCTTCCTGCCTCTCTGTGTGTTTCTCCATCTTCCTTGGACAGCAGGGTCTGTGAACATGCTGTCATTATGTGTTTTTTTGTATTTTGTTTTTGGTGCTTTGGGATTTGAACCCATGGCCTCATGCATGCCAGACAAGCACTTTGCCACTGAGCCACATCCCCAGACCCAATGTTTTGAGACAGCTTCTTCCTCTAAAGAGTGTTTGGCTTTATCTTGGTAGTCAGTTTTTAAGTCTTGTTCCCAGGATTGGCCTGTTCATAAGGTGTGTTAGGATGGAGTGAAGTGTAGCCCTTCCTGTAGAAACCCAGGACTAAGGAAGGACCCTCTGTTGCCCTGCCGGATACCCCAAGAGTCCAGTGAGGTCTCTTCATCTGGCTGGTTGGAACTCAGCCACACTCCAGCCTCCATCGGCTTCAGAGGTGGCTCAGCTCGTCCCCTGTGGGCTGCTGGGAAGTTTGGGGACTGCAGTTGTTCGGCTGCATCCCGGGATGCTTCTGTTGGGCCCTCCTCCTCACTCTGCCCGCTCACGGTCTCTGGTGGAGCCGACTTTTAGCAAGTTTCTGACAACAGCAGGTCCATCTGTTTTGCTGGGTTTCCTCGTTATTTAGGACAGGAAGATGAGTCTAAATGATGTCATTTACTTCAATCTGGCTGCAAGTGGCTGCCACTGAGAAGTCTTGTGTTGTGTAAGAAAAATACACTAAAAGTTGGAGGAAGCCACGGAAATAGGATATGGCTTCATAAAAAGAAAATAATCTGTGGATGCTAAAAATGCTTATTGCACAGAAATAGAGAACAAAATAGGACACCAGAGGCTGGGGAACCTGGGGGAAGGAGGATGGAGAGAGGATAGCTAAGCATTACGGGGGTGGAGCTGGGGAGGAGGAAGAGCTCCTTATATTCTATACAATGGCACAGTTACTATTAAATCCTGTGTTTATAAATAGCTAGTAGGAAGGATTTTTGTTCCCAAAGAAATGATAAATTAGGTGACAGATATGCCAATTACCTGAGCTGTTGCACGTACCCAATAAATACATATAATAACATGCCAACTTAAAAGAAATATCTTCAAATAGGTACATAAAAAAATCTGTATATGTGTCTATTTAAAGGAAGCAACATAGAAATTTAGAAAAAAAAAATTTGCAAGAGTTTGCCCTTGAAATATCAGGTATCGTAGGAAAAAGGAGATTCATTAAGCAGTATTGGGCCAAACTTCATTCAGTTCAGGACCAAAGTTCATTCTACCTAAAGGGACGTAGTTTAGAATTCCTCCTGCGATGTGGTTTGGGGTCTCTGCCATAACCATCCCAAAGCATTCCCAGTCAAGGTTTGCAGGAAACTTGTACAACCCGCCTAAGCCCTACCCACCCAGCAAACAGGAATCCGTGGTCACAGATGGATGGCAGGTAAGAAGACCCACACACGTTGGTTCAGCAGGTGCTTGAGTGTCCTTCTGGTTCTGCTACATGTTCTGTTTAGGAAAATGAACACTTTTGGTCGTCACATTCCCTTCTCATTGGAATGTGGAGTGGAGAGAGAAAACTGGAATGTGCAAACTTTTAGGCTTTTTAAATTAATTTCATTGTAGCCATAGACATAAAAGAATTTCCTTTTACTAAATATTTCCATGTTTTAAAAATAGCCTACGCAAGCTAACTGCCTCTAAACATAGATCACCTTTTCAGATAGAACTAAGAGACCCTATTTGATACTCGGCTTGCAAATTGCTAACTTATTTTTCAAGATGTTTGCTCCAAAGCATTTGCAATGATCTTTCATGTTACCTGTCCTTAATGTTAAATTATTAATATACTTATAAAAATGGTTAATGCTTTCTAGGTTCATAACATAACATTTTGTATGGTTATCCGATCCTCATATTTCAAAAATGCATTAAAGTTTAATTTTATGTTTGCTAGGTCATTGTTCAAGATGACAAGCTACTAAACATGGATTTTATTTATTTGTATTATGGAACTTTATCTGGCTTTCCATGAACATAAAAAAAGGAAAAACAAACCTATTTTCCTTTCCCCTAAAAGTATAATTCGTTGTTTAACTGTATTCAAATTAAATAAGTATTATACTTCTCTCAAATAAACCAACTAAATGAGAATAAATACTTTATCCCTGATATAAAGCACAATAACCTTAGAACAATTTTCCATTGTCTCAATTCTAAAAATGGAACAGTCGGATCATGGAAATTGGCTGCTACGGATGGCCCAGGGCAGGGTCACAGCTTGAGGCCGTCTGTTGTCCTAGCTCCTAGAAATACACAGGCATTCAGGAGCATTCCAGCAGCAGATGCTGGGAGGAATTCCAATCTGCAGCTATCTGCAGAATTTTGCAATGCTACAGGTATTGAAACTGTACCAAAGGGTCAAGGAATGGAGCATCCATGTTATGTTGCCCTGGAAGGACAGATGTGTGTGGCAGAGACTGTGGGATGCAGCAGGCACCAGTAGATCTCATAAAAGACCATGTAGTTACCAAGCCAGCAGATACACAGAAGCAGAGGCGTGAAAGCTAAAGGATATAAGAGCAGATCACGCATCGACACGTCCTGGAAGAGCATCAGCACTGACTTCCTTCTGCAAATTGGACTTCCAAACACCACCAAGGTGAGCACAGAGGCATAGTTGGAAAGTTAAAACCCGTTATATGACCTGGAGCCCACGTTGGAACTGCAAGTGGATGTAAAAGGGATCTTTATGTTGAGTCCTATTGTGGAAGTTAGTAAGGCTTTTAAAATAGGCACCATAACAGACTGGCATTAACTCCAGAGACTGGCGCAGCTCAGACAGAACATCTTTCATATAGATCCATGTGGTAAAAGGGGAAGGTAACTTACACTAAATTATGGGGGGGTCCCATCCTCTTCTATGATGTCTTTTCATAGGTGAGGTCTGCATGCTACAGACTCTACCTGCTAAGGCAGTTGCTGCCAGCAAATGCAGCCACCTAGTTCTGCTTCATGGACACATAGTGATTTTACCAGGAGTAAAAATTACATCATAGAAAAACAGCAATAACTTTCGTATATGGAACACCTGCTATGAGCCACCCACAATGCTGTGAGATTTATATTTTTAATAACATCTTACTTCTCTCAGCTATTTTTAAAATAGGAGCAATCCCAATTTAGAGATAGCAAATAGGGGGCTAGGAAAGTTAAGCTACCTGTCAATAGTCACAAGATCAATTTAATTATGTTTAAAGTCAAGAATAACGCTAAAAAGCTCTATGTTTCAAAATAAATGAATGAGAGGATGAATGAATATCTACACATACTAAATATCTATTCACTGTTATGTACCTTGTATGATCTAAGTAAGTTTTAGAGACAGAACAAACTGATTATGCCTTGATTATAACTACTGAAATAATAAGTATTGTGTGGTTATTAATTAAAAGAATTTATGATACTCTCAGCCATCAGTAGCTCAACCCAGAAATACAGCTCTTTCCATTCTTGTGTGGTCAGTAGAGCTGAGAGTCAACCACTTATAGAACTTTGGATTCACCACCCCTATTTCAAAGATAGTGAACCTGCATTCAAAGGCCAATGAATGGGAAATCCACGCCACATCACCATACACAAAGCAAGGCAGGGTAGGGACAGAGACAGAAGTGCTCTTCACCACATTCTCAGTGGGTACTCACCATTGCGTTAAACTCCCTCCCTGAAATGCACAACCATTACTTCATCACAGCCAGAACGGAGTTTCTCCCTCATGGCCTCCTCTGTATTCACTTGGAAACACTGAGGCCCAGAAAAACAAAGAAAGAAGAAATCTGCGAGGTGACCTGTGGTGGTAAGTGTGGTTTCATTCTGGTGAGTGGCATCTAGCCAAATAAAATTCTCTAAAAGGAGTGGTTCAGAAAGGGCTACAGTAATGTGCTACATCATCATTGTATGAGTCTTTCTTACCTCTATCTCAGAAGTCCCACTGATGGAATTCAATAATCCGATTTAAAATGCAGAGAACTTTACTTGATGGGAAACTTCTGAGATCTAAGATAAATGAAAGCTAGGCGACTTAACCTTTTTTACAGATTTGATCAACCCAAAGCAGAACAAAGCATACTCACACAAGTTTTTGCACCAAGTAGGTCTAGAAAACTAACTTCAACTTCCACGATGCTGATAGTGAAGATAGGCAGATGGACATGAATACATACACGTGTAAGTATATATTATATGTAGACAGATACGTGCATACATATCATAGATATATAAACATACACATAAATATAGATATAGACTGTGTATAAATATATGTAAAACATCTACTACACGTGTAGCTAAGTCTACATTAGTCAGTAGTCAGTAGTCAGTAGTCAGTAGTCAGTAGAGGTGAGGCCAAGCATCATAGTGGAGGGTGTGGAGGAAGAAGCATCTCAGGACACAGTTACCACCCAATTAATCCATTTCAGTGGATGAATCCACTATTTACCTCCCATAATCTAGTCATTTCATCTCTGAAACTTCTTGCAGTGTCTCCCATGTGAGCTTTGGTGAGACACCTCATATCTAAACCTTAAGAGCAGATATATAGATAAACATGATAAGAACTGGTGAATCTGAGTGAAGGATGGTCAGGAGATTTTTGTGTCATCATACAACTTTTCTGGAAGCATGAAATCACCTCAAAATATAAGTACTGTATGTTTTAATTACACAATAAGTTGTTGAAAGATGCTTAGCAAACATTTGTAGAAATAAGTAACTAAAAATACCTCCTCAAAGTGGGCATATTTTAAAAGATGTCTAAAATTAGAACAAGAAAGGCCACAAAAAATCAAAACCTCAGATGCTTCTCCAGTAAAAACAACCCAGATCCACATGAGAGTGAGCGATGGAGAGGTGGGGTCTAGGGAGTGGCTCCTCTTTACAAAGCATGTTCAGGACTTTCATCCACCTACCACTCATTCTTAAATAATGAATTTAATCACTTTAAATGCAAAGAAGAAAGATTCATATAAGCAAATCAATGAAGAAGCAGCTTGGAGAAAATTCAGAAGGCTCAGAGAAAGATTCCCTGAGGTCTAACTGAATAGTAAGAATTTCAACAGGAAGACAGTGTCATCCCAGGTCAGACTAAGATCTGCAGAGACATTGGGACAAGCTGAAGAATATTGAAAACAGATGTCACAGTGAGGTGTTTTCACCAAAAGAATAACTATCATCTGTAATAAGTAGACAGAAAAATAAACAAATAAATAAATAGTTAAAGCTCGATGCCCAGGTCAGCAGGGAAGCCAGGGCTGATGCTCCAGTGAGCGGCTTAGCCCTTCTGCATTGGTGTTAGAGGGGCTGCTGAAGTGACCAAAGGTTGTCTAGTCCACGGCCACTCTTGAGCATGGCCCAGAGAGGGTGCAGTGCTGTGTGTTCACCAAGCCCTGAGTGCTTTTTGTATCTGCTTCCTGATTTCCAGCAATGAGCGCACTGAAGACTAGTGAAGCTGAGAATGGACCTGGGCTTTCCATTGATAATGAGAGCTGCCCCCTGTTCAGTGTTGTTCCTGTGTATACTTAACATGAAGAGTGCAGGTCCTCTATAGGATCTTCAGATTAAATGTGAGTAGGAAACTCTATGGGTCCCATCACCAGAGCGTTTGCCCCCTGGAGAACATATGGCTGAGAGCTCTGAATGGGGAAGGCTGTTGTGCAGGTAGAGGACGGGGACTGTCAGTCGACCTCTGTGTGGGGCTGGGATGCTCAGCAGAGCCTGAGTTTGTGACCCTTCAGTTCCCTCCCGGGAATTCAGAAGGTGCGATCCAGTGGGGTAATGATCCGCCATTGTCTTTATTCTAATGATCTGGGGCCGGGATGCTACGCTCTGTGGTGGATTTTGGAATTCTGCTCCTCTCGTGAGGTTCCTGGAAGCACCAGGAGTCAGCAGGAGGACTGTGAGAGCCAGGGGGCACTGGAGTCACCAGGATCTGGCTTCCAAGTCCCAGTTGTGACATTGGGAACCGGTGGAGACCTCTGCTATGTTTTCTGAGCCTTGGCTTTCTTGTCTATAAAAGAGTGGTGTAGGACTCTTCTTCACAGTGGTGACATCAGGATTAAAATGGGTAGAATTTTAAAGCATGAGAACAGTGCTTGGCTAGAAATGCCCGACAAACAGAGAGCACTTCACGAGGCTTCTCACATGACACTTGTTCATTAAAAGTTCATTTTAACTGAGTGTCCTGTTGCACCTATGCGCTAAACCCAGCAACCTTCTTTCAGGGACAACTAGGGGCCTAAAGAATATTTCTCTTTCCCTTTCTTCATCTTGATCTTCAAAACCCAGGCCTGTGAGCTCTTCCTCTGCACAGTTTTTGCTGACAACAAGATCAAAAGTGCCTGTGTGCCTGGAAACGGACTTCAAACAACAATAGAGCCCCTCACATTGGCAAATGGAGACAGACGGAGCCACCCAGACGATCAGAACCTGAAGCAGAGCAAACTTACATAAACCCCCACCATCCCCAAAGTGAAATATGAACACGTGTTCCAAAAGGGTGGAAAGACCAAACAGGAAGAACAGGAATAGAAAATGTCTTGATTCCCCACCCTCTCACGATGCTGCAGAACACATGTGCTGACTTCCCTGGAAACCACTTCAAGACCTGAGGAAGCTGAGTTTGAGCAGAAACATTCAGCCACACACCCACGACGTTTCCATGATTCTCCGTCCTAGAGTCGAATGTGCAATTTCAAGATTAAAGAATCAAGAAGCTTCTCCCTTACTGCTTTCCCGAGATAACCAACAGAGCCGGGAAGTCAGGTTTCCAATTTTCTTTTCAACCTAGAAAATCCTGCCAGATTCCAGAAAGATGTGCCTCCAAGATAATGAAAATAACTAGTCAAACTTAGTTCATGAAGACCTCACTGTGGCCCATCATCTCCTCCTTCAAAACGACCTGATTTTACTGGGAACCACTTCAATTTCTGCAGTCAGATCACAGTTTTAACTCGACAGGATGCTTCCTGACTGGAACCTTCAGGTCATAAACTCTTTTCAACCGATGCTTAAAGGCAGAGTTTGGCTGCTTGCCGTTCACGGGCCAGATTCCACTCTCAGCTTTGAACCCTTGCTATTCCCTTCTTCACAGGGATAGTTATCAGTATTGAATGAGACCGTCCCATGAGGCCTGGGGCACAGAGCTGGCCCTCCATAAACCTGAAACTCTCCTGGCTGGCTGTCCCCTCCCCACAGCCCAGATACTGAAGGGAAACCATAAAACATAGTTCCCTCCCTAGTTACCTATGCATACTAGATTATTTGTGATTTTATTTAATTTATTTCTTCTTTTGGTTGATAAGCCATGAAAAAAATATATTAGACTTACTTTGTGGAAAAGAGTGAATTTTGCAACCATGAAGACGGTTTAGGTACGGTTTCCTTGGGGATCAGGTAGGAGTTTAAGAAGTCCCTGAGTTATCATCCTAATAACAAAGAGAAAAAATACTGTTTAGACTTGGAAAATAATGCATCAACAAAATCTGTACTCCCACGGGAGGATAAGCTTGCAGGGGGAGCAAACAGCCATCCAGGCCACAGGCAGTGGCTCCGCTGCTACGCTCTATCCACGCCCGGAACCCTGGCTTCACCATCCCCACTGCTCCCGGAAGCAGTGCCACCACTACCCAAGAAACCCCACAATTTTTCTAGCTATAGATTCAGACAAAGGGAAGGTGATCTGGGCTTGTATGATAATCAACCACGTCCTGAATGCAGTTCACACAGGAGCAGCCTCAGGGGAGGGCACTCCTGGGCTGTCGCTGAAGTCCAGGCTTAAGGGCCCTTAGATGGGCTGACACTCCTGAGAGTGGCTCATCCCCAGAAGAGGAGCCAAAAAGCTGAGCAGGGCCAGCAGAGGAAGGAGCACATCACACAGAACATTCTGTCTCAGTTTACACAGGAGGATCTCTGATACGAGCTGAAATAACAGCGGGTTCTGCCTGGAATCACTGTCTGCATTCCCCTTGACTAATCTGCTCTAATGAATCCCTTACTCCCACAGTAACAGCAAGACATAACAACCTCCTGGACACCCTCCCTCTATTGTCTCAAGCAAGAGGCCAGCACAGCTGAGGGAAAAATCCTTGCCTAGTGCCCCGGGTTATCAGTCTGCTTCTCTTAAACCTGCTCCTGAATTGGGCCACGTGATTGAGAAGATCGATGCACATGGCTCCATCTGCGAGCTAAACCGGGGAGCCCATGGTGCAGGCCATGCGCCCAAAACAGGTGAAGCCAAAAGAGAGAACCTGAGCCCTGCAGAGGGTCAGCCTGACACTTGGGTAGGTCCAGTCCAGGTACTCGGCATCGTTATAAATCAGCATCTGTGAACCAGATGGCCCCATCCTGTCCTGAGTGCTCTCTGTTTTCTGCTTATGTTCCTAAATCTAAGTCTTATATTTTAATTTTGTTTTGTTTTGAGATTCTTTGCTGTTTTCTTTGAACTCATAATTATTTAAAAATAAAGCCGGTCATGTTTATGGATATAGCCTTTGGAGAAGAAGACAGACATAAGCAGGCATTTGATTTCTTCCTGGGTTCACCTTCTATAAGCCTAAAGGTACACAGTGGTCAGAGAGAAAATAAAATGCTTGGAAGACCTGCTGAGGCAGATAAGGGGGCTCGTGCCGTCTCCCCTAAGTGCCCTCCCAATGGGAGAACTCTCACCTGGCAGGAAGAGGGAGACCTGGGAGTCTTTCTGACCTGGTGTGTATTTGCGTTTCTCTACCTGAGACGCTCTCCCCACATCCTCCAGATCCACAGGAAACCCCCACAAACCCCAGGTGAGGAGAACTTCTGGCTGACTGGCCAGGCCCTCGTTCAACACCGTCCCTATTCCACACTGTCTGACAACCAAAGATCACTTTTTGTTTTTTGATCCCAAGCTCAAGAACTTTCTAAGCCTGCAAAGCCCTCTGGACACATGACATGGAGCTAACGTAGCTCCTCAGTGCCACTGCTGTCCCCATGTGTCCTTACAGCACTGTCCACACGCTAGTGTAAGTGTCTGGACTTGCTTATGTTTTTTATGTTTCTGTCTCTACTAGTATGCCGCAGTCCGGCTGCAGCAAAATAACCGGGGGGTGACGAATAACTTGTGTACGTTGATACAGCAGGAGTAGGAGCCGTTTATTGCAGGACAGGAGCAGTATTTATACATTCCACACAGCTTATCTAATTAGCATAAACTAGATACATCAGTCAACCAATCAGGAATCTCTACACCTAATAGCTCGGTTTTGTTACTTCTCAAACCACTCCCTCTGACATTTTGCCAGGCACCATCCAGACTTGTTTACGAACTTTAACATTCCCCTAGCAAAATGCCAGGTGTTATTTTGACTTGTTTACAGACTCTAACACTAGTACACTGCAGGGGAGAGGTCCCCTGTTATTAAGCTTTGTGTCCTCGTCCTCTTTTACAAAGCCTGCAAAAAAATAGAAAACTATTCCAAGAGTTGGGCTTCTGGCAAAGCCAGGCTAATTTGCTTTAGACCAAATGTCCCTCTCACAACAATTACAAAAAATATACAATGTGTTTTAAAGTTGGAATGCACTAGAAAACCAAAGCAATGGGAATTGTCAGGGTCTAGCTTCCAGGAGAATGGGAGGCCAGAGAGGTGAGCCTGCTATGGAAGAGCCTCTGTGGGGAGGGCTGGTCACCCAAAGCGCTGAGCGCTCCAGAATCCGTCGGAGGCGTCCCCTACAGGGGCTGGTGGATAGGCTTTGAATTAAAGGCCTCTGAGGGACAAGGAGGCCAGGTGGACCTCCCCCAGTTTGATCTGGGAAGCAACAGGAATATAACGCAGGAGTAAGGAGGAATTGGAATCTTCTCAGAAGATCGAAAGCCCTGTGACAAATCATCTCACTCTGATCGAATCACAGTGGGTTCCTGGCAGAGCCTTCTGTCTAAAGCGAAGCACATCCTTTCTGGAAGAAGACTGGCTCCCATTACCTGTGAGCACTTCCACAAACAGAGTAGCTCAACCAAACACCATCCAGCACAGGAAAAAAAGACCCCAACAGACCAAGGAAGAGACAGACTTAAGGACATCGAATTAAGGTTCAGACTCTCAGAAGGCAAGAAAAATAGAGTCATTAACAAGTACTTTAAAAACTGTGACTATTATTTTTAAGTCACTGTAAGAAGAACCATTTTGTAGGCAATTAGAAAATAAAACGAAAATGTTTTCAGCACATGAAAAAATCATGGGGGAGTTTTCTGGGAGTGGTCTTGATCTTGGTGTAATTGTGCAGAGAATACAACAAGCTGTTCGCTGAAAGTGCTGCTACACAACACTCCTGGTGGTGTGCACCCAAGAGGAACGCTGGTGAATACCAAACCTATGGTTCAAAAATGTTCAGAGTAACATTACCCTTATTATAGAAATGGAGCTACCCACTGTAGCCTGCTGGGTATCTTCCCTTGGTTTATTTAGACAACAGGATAATACAGACATAATAACCCATGACATACTATTTTGTACAACATGCATAAATCTGCAAAGACAATCTTGCATGAGAATCCAGACAAGAAAAAGCATCTGGGAGGAGTCCATGTGTGTAAAGTCTAACTTGGCCACAAGTCGGGATGGTGGTCATCTCCAGGAGGTATGTATGCAGAGAGTATTCAGAGATGCTGAGAATTTTCTGTTTCCTCAACTGGGTGGTATGGCCCATTGTGTTTGCTTTAAAATAATTCACTGAGCTGTATATTTATGATTTGTGCACCTTTCTCTATGTGGGTTTTATTGCATTAAAATCTTATATGAAAATTATAAATAAAAGTAGGCACTCAATAAATGTTGTTGAAGGAATTAATGTATGAATGAACAGATCAATGAATCTTGTTTCGAGGATTTACAGCCACTAGAAAGGGAAGGGTAACGGGAACAGGTCCTAAGGAATGAATAACCTAACACTTCACCTGGATTTACTGGGATTTATGTCACTGTTAAAATGAGGTGACTATTGGGCACTTGAAATAAATGTCTTTCAGGATATTACCCAATATTTGACTTAGCAATAAATTCTTTCTGTTATTATGACCTAAATTACTCTCACAGTTAACATTCTATTTGTCTTTGGTCATATTTTACTTCTGTTTCCAAAGACTGCTCTCAAGATACGCCACTGAATAAATAGATCTTTGGCTGGGAAGAGCAGTAGGAAAATGGATTGTTAAAATCTGTCCTACTGTGTCCCTCTTCTCCATGAATGTGTCCTGAAACTAATACACACAGATATTCAATTGGCTCTTTTATGAGTTCCGGTACCAATTAGGACGGAAAAGGGGTGGTTCACCAAGTGAGTTCCTAAAACCCTAGAAAGTCAAAGGGTGTCGAATTATTCGTTGCTTATAAATAATACAATCAAAGGATCTGGTTCACTGTTTCTTTGGTGGTGTTTGACTTGACTTGTTACCACACTTTCCCAATGTTGGCTAATCCCGGGCATTCTCCTTTAGATATTTCATAAGCCACTTCTAGCATTTGACATTTCACAAACATGCAAGGGTCCCAGATTGTCTTAGCATCAGAAGATGCTGGGCTCGAGATCTTCAGCAAGCTTCCAACAGAGGAAACCAGGAGTGTTCTAAGAAAAAATGAAACCTAAGAAGATCTCAGGTCAAGCAGCTGCTACCACGTGTTCACACCCACGCCCATTTTGAAGGTGGCCTCTGTTGATCACCTCAAGCCTAAGTGTCTGTCAAGGACCAGTGGGCCAGGGAAGTGGCCAGCATGCCACAGGTCTAAGGCAGCGGTGGCATGACCCCAGGACCACAATATCTGACTTTGTGACCAGCCAAAGCAGCTGTGGTCTCTCCATCCTGAGGGCAGGGCACCTCCGGCTCTGCTGGCTGATGAGTCTCTGCTCAAGGGACAGGGAGGATACAATCACTGAGAGGTAGGTGGCATCAGCAGGGACTTTAGCTGGAGATCGAGTGCCCAGTCTGCAATGTGACCAAGTAGTTCTTTCTCAAAAAGGGAAAGAGACATTCTCTCAGGGGTCATGCCTTTGGAAAATAATTTTATAAATATATAATAGGTTCTTCACAGTTTTTTGAAAATAAATTCCAACAGAACCAATTTTTAGTGGATTAACCCTAATTGGTATAGTTCATTGCATGACTTTCCGCCCTCAGGATGTCTGCCCTATCAGATCAGCAGGCCTCTATTATTATTGCTTACTAGGTACTTTGTTTTTCTTTTATTTGACTCAACTTGTTTTCCTTAAGTAAGTTGGCTTCATCATATTTTCAGACCCATGACCTTGATAAATTATTTGCATTTTTTCCTAACATGTTTACAATAAAAACACAATTGTAAAAACTTAAAAACATGTATCAGTCATTCTACTATTGAAAATTAGCTCCTGGTATACTGATGGAAAGAATACCACACTTTGGAAGGTCTTCCACAAGTCATCTCAGCTACATGCTCCTTCTAGCCCTCCTAATGAGCAGATGAGACAGGTGATGTGGGTAAAGAATTCATATTCAAAGTCAGATCTGGGTCTTCTAACCCAGCAGTTGTAACATGGGTGGTCACTGTGTTTTATCATCTGTCCCATGCAAGCAAAAAGACCTGCCTTGTGGGAATATAAAATTTAAGTAAGATCATGTTTTTAGAAGTCAGAGTACAGTGCCTGCAACAGAAAAGTGCTCAATAAATACAAATCCATCTTTCATTCCTTTGTTTTTAGCAAAAAAAAAAAAAAAATCTTACATTCTCTGAGTTTGCAGTTTATTTTGTTTTCTTCAATGCATGGAAAAGACCTATTATGAGATTTTATACAAATGAACAACACATGCACATTACATGGGTCATATTACATATAATTGTATTGATATATCATTCTCACTTGTACATATTACATTAATTCATAATTAACTGTTCAAACATCTGTCCCATTAGACTACAGATTCTTCAGCACAAATTCTGAGTGTTTAACTCTCTACAATCTAAACATATTTGGATTCTGCCATTTCTTTCCAATCACACTATCACTAGTCGAAACCACCATGATTTCTAATGGAGACTTCTGTAATAGCTTCCTGTCTGGGCTCTTGGCCTCTTTTTTTTTTTGGATGGGCCTTGTTCTGTGGCCCAGGATCTGCCCCTGAATTCTTGGGTTCAATCCACTCTCCTGCCTCAGCCTCCTTAGTAGCAGAGGCTGCAGGTGCACACCACATTGCCTGGCTAAAAAGTGCTTCTTTCAAAGATACAAATTGTATCCTTCCTTACAACCATCTGGCCTGACCTAAGCATGTGGCCTCATCCCATGACAAGGACACTTCTTTTCATTAGTGTGTCCTCAGCAACTAGAGTGGTCTTGACATATGGATGTACATTTTGTGTGTGTGTGTGTGTGTGTGTGTGTGTGAGGAATTGGACCCAAGGGTGCTTAGTAACGGAGCCACATTCCCAGCCTTTCTTACCTTTAGTTTTGAGACACAGTCTTGCTAAATTGCAGAGACTGGCTTCGAACTCGTAATCCTCCTGCCTCAGCCCCCTGAGCTGCTGGGATTACAGGTGTGTGCCACTGCGCCCAGCCAGGCATGTACTTTCAATGAATACATAAACACTTTCGAACAGGTCCACTCATGGTACAGAGGTAAAATATTCAATCTTTTTACAGAAAACGTGTGGACCTAAATATGCACATATAGTTATCCACTTAATTCTAAAAGAGGGGCTAGAATCCTGAATACCCTTCTTCTAGTCCCCAAGGTTAACATCCCTCTAGTGCCATCCACTCTCCCCGCTCCCTGCCCCACGTCAAGTCCATGGCGCCACATCTAGGCCTGTTTCTGCCCTGAACCATGAGAAGAGGCAGAGGGCCCTCAATGAGCAGGGTGCCCCCGCCATCCCCGCACACGGGCCCAGCTCCCCACTTGACCCCAACTGGAGCATCCTTTCTGGTGAGTGAGACCAGTGAGATGGAAATGTATAAATCTGCCTGTCTGCTACTCAGAGGGGGCTGAGATGTCAGTTCCAAACCCAGTGATAAGGAAATTCTCTAATGATAACAGCAGGCGTGACATTGATGAAGCCTCCCCATCTGGTGTGTTCAGGGGATCAATCACGGGTGAGGGGCTGCAAACTCGTTCTCCTGGCTGCTGGCCACCACACGTCGTGCTGAGCCGCTTGCTCTTCCCCTGCTCCGCCATCCCCACCTTAGTGTGACTTGCAAGAATGGTTCTAGAAATTTTGAGCTCCTTCTGAACATTTTCCTTTCTTCCTTTCTACCTAATCTGGCTATTTTACTCAAATGGGACAGATGCCTTCCCTTTGGATGTGCTCGGAAAGTTCTTTTGCAGAGAAGAAAGTTTCATATGCGTTTTGTGGCCCATTAACATCCCCTCAGAGGCCAATGTGCTGTCAAATGGAGTTGCTAGATACTTTTAAAAGTCAGCAACATTCTTAAATTACTGTTGCTGCTCTGTTCCCTGGCAGTTAGACGCTCTCCCTTTTTCTGTTCGGATGCGCCGGGTGGGTGTTGGCACACTTAGGCACCCAGCTTTATCTAATGTCCTTGATGAATTTCCAGGTGTCTTCCTTCCCCATAAAAATGATTTGCAGATTCCACGTCCCTTCGCTGCGAATAAAGGCACACATCCATTGTGTAACTAGCATTGCTTCTGGGCAGCGATAAAACAATAGCACACTAATTAGCCAGCACACCACAGCTAGCGTCGACTGATATCAGACACAACAGATCTTTCACCAAAGTTGCCATCCGCCTATCCCCTGGAGAGGGAAAAACTGGAAATATCTTTGGATTTATGTACAAAACTTTGCCCTGTATTAGTATGTAATCATAAAGTTTTGCAAAAAAATATAAGTAGAAATGTACAGGGCAATTAACTTGCTGTGCACAAGAAGAAAAGCAAAATGTAATCATTATATTTTAGAATAGAAGGACGTTGAAAGAGAACTGAGAAATAAATATCCTAACCAAGGTTATGAACTGGTTAGTGAAAAGAATCTGAAATAGAACCAGTATCCTAATTCCTAATTAGTCCTTTAAACAGTACAATAGCCTGAATCACTGGTTCAAAAACTAATGGATGGAATACTGCTTTTCAGTAGTATTATCAGTAGCACTGGAAATACTAGTCCAACTAAAATCCTTGTGTTAACAGCCATATTCTATGACTCCTTCTACCATTACATGATCTAAATCTGCAAATGTTAGTTTTACTTTTACCATCATAATTGTTTTTACTGTCCTCGCAATCAACATAAAGGTTTAGGAAAGATATGATGATGTGTATTAAGTGGTTTAAACTTTCAGTGAACCGCTTGATGATTATCTGTTGGACAATTACAGCTAATTGTTAGTCTGAAATTGATAACTATTGGTCCCCATCCATACAGACCCCTTAGCTGCTACAAATCAGATTATGATATGTGCAGATAAAAGTATTTCCCACATAGTTGTAAGAAAAACATATTCATCCCCTAATGTCTTCATTAATAATGTGACTCTTCCCATAAAAGAGATAAAATGTAGCTCATGATTCACTTCTACCATTCCTTTCCTCTGGTCTATCTCTCTCACTATTTCTTTCTAAAAACAACAACACATGCTTAAATTCCCACTGAGATGTAGCATTGCTTACAGGAATATGTAGGAGCATCCATTACTGACCAAACAGGTTTGGTAGAGCGTGTTCTCCACCCTCCGTATACATCCAAGAAGTGAACTTGTGCTTAAACTACCTTTGACCAAGCTGAAAAGCTCAGGCACAATTCCTGTCCCCAAGCGGACGAACTCCCACCCTGGGCAGTGGTGTCAGAAGAGGATGTCCAGCTGGAGCAGGATCACATGGGGCAGTGGTCAAGCCCAGCAGGATTATGTCCACACTGGACTGCTTTCCCAGCTCATCCCACAAAGAAAATCGGTGACATTGAGCTATGTCATGGTGGCATGCTACTGTAAGCTACTCTAAAACATCAATCATATTAACTAACTCAAAAGATTTGGGATAAAATGAGATTGACATTTTCAACTCTAATTTTTAAATCTGGAACATGGTATTCGAGAAGTATCAGCTGTTATTCATGGAATTAAGTTTATAAATCCATCAATTTCATTTCCTCCCAACAAAGGAATTCCATCAGCAATCTCCCTGTTTTAGTCAGCCTTGTGGATCACTGTGACAAAAATACCTGACAAGAACAATGAGAGGAGGAGACGTTTATGGCTCCAGAGGTCTCAGTTCACAGTTAGCTGACGCCATTGTTCTGGCCCAGGTGACATCATGGCGGAAGGGTGTACAGGAGGAAAGCATCTCAGGACACGACAATCAGGAAGCAGAGAGAGCTCCCTTCCCCAGGGACAAAATATAAACACAAAAGCACACTCCCAGGGACCTACCTCCTCAGTCACTCCTGACTGCCTAGAGTTACCACCCAGTTCATCCATATCGGTGGATTAATTCACTGATGAGTTTGAGACTCTTACAACCTCATCATTTCACCTCTGAACTTTCTTACATTGGCTTACACATGAACTATGGCGGGGGACACCTCCTATCTAAAACATGACACTCCCTGGTAGTGACTCAGCTTTTGGTCAAATACTTCTGATACATGCAGACCTACTGTGCATAAGCTCTCCTCTTCCATCACTTGACAACACGGAGTGTAGAAAGCCCCTCCAGCCTCGTGTTAACCCCACGTGCTGCAAGCCACCATTCACCTCAGCTGTGCAGCGCCAGGGACCCTGCCTGGGCCCGGGCAGCCCTCTCAACCCTGAGCGTGCTCCTCACGCCCGACTCTGGCCACCCTCCATGCTGTCCTCACCATCGACACCTCCCTCTAGGTATTGTTAGGTTAATCACAACCAAGTTTTCTAGTAATCCCGCAGGTCATTTTTCTTACTTCATAAAGTGAGAAAGCAAGGAAAATTCTCAGTTTATTCAGAAGCCGTTTCTTTCTCTTGATAGAAGGTGAGAGGAGGGCAGGCTGGCAACGTCATCCAAGTCATGCTCCATACTTTCCGCTTTTTGTTCTGAGTCTGTTGTTTGATTTCAAACACAGTGAGGCATCACGGCCACTCAGGCAGGCCGTGCCACAGTCCTGGGAGCACTGAGGAAGGCAGCGATTAGCTTCTCTAAATTTTATACAGTTAGAGCTTGCGTGTTTTGTTTGTCTCATTTTTGGTACTTCTAAACAAGACTCCCATGCTTTTTAAAAAAATATGTCAGAAACTTTTATGCAACAGCTTATTTAACCATAATAATTTTCTCTTCACTTTTATCTTCATTTTCCTACAAATAAATGATGTACCCTTCAGTAGTCAACATTTCTTCTTATCCCGCTGTCTCTTTAACTTTTTCTTATGTTCTAAATATATTAGAATTTTTTTTTAATGTACTAAGGATTGAACCTAGGGGAAGTCAATCACTGAGCCACATCCCCAGCCCTTTTTATTTTTTATTATAAGACAGAATCTCACTAAGTTCCTTAGGGTCTTGCTAAGTTGCTTAGGCTGGCCTTGAACTTGCATTCCTCCTGCCTCAGCCTCCTGGGCCACTGTTTTAGTCAGCCTTGTGGATCACTGTGACAAAAATATCTAACAAGAACACTTAGAGGAGGAAACATGTGGTGGCATGTGCCACCAAGCCTGGCAATATTTCAGACCTCTATGGAAAAATCCCTTAGATACTTCCATTCGTCTTCTCAGAGATGTCCAATTGTCCAGGCAGAAACTCCCTGAAGACAGTGTTTGAGACCCACAGAGTTTAACATATTTTTCCTTTAACACACCATTCCTCTAGTTTTCTTTGTTCATACAGGTTTGAAATGTGGTCTTTATAGTATAGAGAATCACAGACCCTTTTTCTATTGTGTTCATTTAAGTAATTCATATTTAGTAATGCCAAATGTGATTTTTCTTTTTTGAAGAAAATAATAGCCATCTCTTAGAAAAACACCCAGAGCTATTTTTATTACACTAAAGTTCTTTTTATTCCATTTGATAGTAATGCATTGCTACAGTTTTCCTGATAGATCTGTATAACTGGCAATTTATCCCAGCCAACACAGAGGAAAGCCTGCATTGTTGCTGCTTTGCAACTATTTTGAGTAATGTGCAGAATATTGAGCTTTTGTTTTTAAGTGTTATGTGGGGAGTTGCTAATTATTTGTACAAAAGGAGAGAAAAGTGGAGATAATATTAGATATTAGAACAATCCCAACATCAAAATGAAACTCATGAGTATCTTAAACTCTGGAGATTCAAAATAAAAAAAAAATAATGAAATCATTCATTGAAAACAGATTACCAGGATCAGGAATGGATACTACGCATTCCCCTAGCTTACCCAAATGTCTGCATCTTTCCTTGCTGGAAGAAGATCATGTATCTTGCAGGCTGATCAAAGAAATTGCCATAGCAGAGATAGCTTCTTCCAAATTTTTCTATAGCTAAAGACACAGGTAATATGGAGTAAAGTGGATCAAATATCTCAGCAAAAAAAAAAAAAAAAAAAAAAAAAATATATATATATATATATATATATATATATATTCTATAAATAATATATATTTTTATAAATAATATTTTAATATATTATAATATTATTTATAAAAATATATAATAATATAATATATAGAGCATTTGGTGTTTGTCCCCATGTATGGCAAGGAGAATGTTAAAGTAATCTGCCAATTTGAAGATACATAAATTAGCTTTGCGTCTATCCGTCTGTATCCTCCTGGACTGAACGTCAGTGTGTGCTAAGCACTGTGCCTGTATTACATCACTTAATTTAACACTCATGGTCGCTCTCTCAGTCTACAACACCGGGTCTACACTGAGAACGCTAAGACTCGGAGAGGGCAAGTGATTCTCCTCAAGGCTGTCGACAGCAAGCTGCGGAATGAAGGACGGGAGAACCGGATCACGCCCAGCTCCAGGTTAGCGCTGTGTGTGCCCCTGTCAGGCCACCCACCCCGCCTTCTACTATTGAAAACTTAGTCTCAGGACACCTGTAAGCTGGGCTCATCTCTTTTCTCTGATGAGGTGTTTTCTCTGATGCTGGCAATCATCATCGCTGGCTGCTTCCTGCCATCCTTTACAAAATCTTTGAGAGATCCTTGAAGTTTCCCAGTGAATGTAAACGATGTCTAATGATTCACTCTTCTTAGCCCAGGAATGAGAGCAGCAGGCATGTCTTGCTGTCTGACAAAGTCAGATTTATCACTCGTGCGCGTCTTGGGACCTGCAGTCTTGGCGACCAGGGGCACCCAATTCGCTTCTGCAATCAGTCACGCCTAGTGTATGCTCAGCATCCCTCTTGCTGTTGGGTCTGGCCATATTTCCCACAGTCGGAAATTTATTCCCGTCAGCCTGCACCCCAGCAGCTGATAGTTTGTCTCTTTGATATGTTATTGGCTTCTAGAAGCCTGACAGTCTTCCCTGTGTGGTTCTAATACATACTGATGAGTTTCCTGGACCATTATGTATTTTCAGAAGCCCTTGCAGTCACCCAGAAGCATTTCACCTTATTTATTGGATCTCCATATGGGCTCTCTGGACTACTAGGGACTCCTCAGAATACCAAAAGGCTTAGGAGATTTTTTTTCTTTTTCTTCAAAATTCACAAGACTTAGTGGGGAAAATGGTATTGTCAGCAATGAGGAAGGCATTGAACTCCATATGACATTAAATTTCTTTTATTGTATTAAGATTATGCTAACTCACTTTGATAATTTAGTCAGTGAATGCTCTTTGAAATCACTGGTTAAGAATTGTGAACAGCATTGAGTTTTAAATATGAAAAACTAGCCAAATTATTACTTCATTAAAGCCAATTTTTATTGAGAAAATCCTAAATCTTAGAGTCCAGACAGAAAGGTTAATGTAATGACTTCTTAGAACTGACTAGATTCAGAATTACTGTTTTAAAAAAAAAAACAACAATAAATATATTATATAGCATAATCAACTGCCATTGAGTGCCCAGTAAAAATCATGTAATTTAACATATTATTTTTTTTAATTTGAAATATATACAAAATAGAAAATATGTCTTCCTTTTGTTGGTAAGCAAAATAAGTTAAAAAGGGCAAAAAATAACCCTTAATTTCAACAGGGGTCAACCTTGTTCTTTGTACTCTTACAGAGGCCTCCAGTCTAAAGAGAAGCAATTATTTACAATTTCTTTTTAAGTAACAATTTTAGCAAACTGAATAGATTCATCTTTGAAAATTACCCACTTTGGGAATGGACCTGACTAACCTAGCTAAAGGCAAGATTTTCTAATGTGACAAAGTGAACCATGTGGTTGTCATTCGTGCTACTTAGACAGGAAGCACATGCAACATGAGCCGGTCTGTATCTTCCGTCTGTAACCCACAGATGGTTTCCATGTTTTCGTTTTATTTTTTTTTTTTTTCTTTTGGTACCAGGGATTGAACCCAGGGCCACTCAACCACTGAGCCACAACCCCAGCCCTTTTTTATGTTTTGAGACAGAGTCTTGCTGAGTTGCTTAGGCCCTTGCTAAGTTGCTGAGGCTGGCTTTGAACTTGTGATCCTCCCTGCCTCAGCTCCCGAGCTGCTGGGATTATAGGAGTGTGCCACGGCGCCCAGCTCCCCATGTTTTATTGTACTGAAGACACACACACGTGAAGGGGCACTTCTTCCCCATTAGGAGAATGGAAACGGCCCCAGACCAGGGACTTAGGAAAAGGGCTCTGCAGGGTCCAGCCTTGAAAGATGAGCAGAATCTGAACTGCAGAGCGTGCGGCCCACCACCCTGCTCTGCGCTGTGGCTTGGCAGTGAGTAGCCCCCAAACGGAGGCCGTTGCTCCAGAATGCTCTTCTATACAACCCATGTTCTGACTTCCTGGGGTGTTTGATGCATGTGCCTTTTGGCCCCAAATCTCATTCTCTGGGGATGTTTCAATCCTCAAACTGGATGTTTGGGAAGTTTTCATCTCACTCCTCGAACATTTCATGATCTGTTAGGGAGTTTCCAGTGACCCCATCATTTTCCTAATGACATTATGATTTCAAAATCATTTTATTTTTTTCTAGGTTTTCTGATCAGTCTTCTCTTAATTTAGCATTGAAGTCTTATTTTAGTTTTTTTTTTCCTGAGTTTGCAATCACCTCCTAATCCATCTGTCAAATAATCGATGATCTGTAAATGACTTCATAAATGCTAACAGTCATGGAGGGGCCTCTCTTACAGATTCCACACTGAGAGGCCACAAATAAGTTTGTCAGGCAAGTAGGGCATGAGCAAAGCCCGCTGCCCTTGACTGGCCCATCCTTTAATCCTCTCTTCATTTGCCTCCATTGTCACATGCACATTTCAGAGCTATGAACCCATTCCCCCTCCCTCTCTGGAATTCATGGTCCCCATCATCTGCTCTGTGCCCTCATATTAACATGCTATTACTTATTAATGCTGAAGCGCTTTCCTTTATGCACGGGCTTTCTGTCTTTTGTCAGCATGAACGTCTTCCCTGGATCCACCCCATTAGCTATCTTGCTAGTACATGGCTCCTTATTTGATGTATTTTACATTTAGACTTGAATTTGAATACTGTTTTTCTGAAATTTGAGTCCTCTTTAGAGAAAATGGACGTAAAAAAAATTGCCAAGGGGATGGAAGAATAATTGACTAGTTTCACTGTGAAGCCAGAGAGCCTACATAACATTTCATACTCCTCCTCCAAATCAGTCATCCTGCATAAGGTGGACAGGCAAACCCCGGGGTCTGTTGGCTCTGCCTCTGCATTCCACATCCAGATGCTCAGCAATGTCATCAGCGGGATTTAAGATCAGGTAGCCATGGTGATGAGAAGGGTTATGAGAGGGCAGTAATGAAAACCAGTCCCTCCACATACCTGAAGTGATGCCTTTTGAATGAAAATAGTTCATCAGATCTGGACACGAGAATAAAGGAGAGCATGGTATTTGAGCAATGTCAATTTCCAAAGAGGCTGACATGGGAGGGTAGCATGGCAGGGTTGAGTCGCATACCACTCTGAAAAAATCAGAGCCATGTGGCAGCCTCCTGATGTGTTTGTGCACCAAGGGTGCTATTAACATTGTGTTCAGTCACCAGCAATGGACTCTCCACCTAAGACAAGATTGTCACAGCCTGTAAGAGAGTGAATGGCTCACGCCGACACCAAGGCAAGACGCACCTGCAGTAGCCAGCACCAATTAGCATTTCTCAGGGAACAATTTTAAAGTCTCAACTCTCCCTAACAGTGTGCAGAAACCTGATTGCATGCAGGGCCTGCTGAGAATACTCAGTGGTCTGCTGGATTGGGGCTAGGACGATCCGGCAGTGTGCTAATTTGGAAACTGCCACAAATGGACCTCTCCTTTCTGTTTTCTAATTTGTTAATTTAGAGAAGAAGATTTAAGTAGCAATCTCTGTAGTTCTTTTGCTCCATGATTCTCTCAACTCCGTAACAAATGCACATACATGAGTACAGGGGAAATGAAAATAAACGGTAGTTATTACAGAACCAACCCTCCAAAAGCAATTTCAAACTTGGAGATGTTTCATAAGGTAGTTAAGAATGAAAGTTATAATAAATATGAATTTTTACCATGGCCATCTACATCTACAAATTAATCAATATAACTATCTAGTAATATTAATATAATTATTGGTAAGTACTGAAGCAAAAGCTGAAGAGGCTTTCCTTTAATATAGCAGAAGCAGATGACTTGCAAGTTTAGACTATGTATTTAGTCCAAAAGTGAAATGGATTTGGGAGAACTGTCTGTTCATGCAAAAAGTATCACATCACGACCCTTCTTGTTAGCAGTGAAATAACTCAGGACCCTTAACTTTGAAATCCAATTCTTTAAGGTATCATCGTCCTCTAAGTAGAGATAGGGACACAGTAAGTAATAATCCACATTTATTTGTTCTTTGCTTGGTCTATTCAAGTGTGACCTACTTAGACTCTTGCAAATCTTCAACTCCATGTGCTCCTTCATGGCCCCTGAGATTTTCTACCCAAGTTCAGATCTTTCTTAGTCTCAAACTATTTTTGGTTTTACACCCTTCCACACCACTACACAAATCCTTAAATCCCCAGATTTTTATGTATTTGCATGCTTTGCTTTATCTCCTACTCCTAATCTCTACTAATTTAAGGAGGGTTATATATATTTAGCTTTGACAGACATTCTAATAAGTCAATGTCTTAATCACTCTCCTTGCTCTTTGCCAAGTTGCTGCCATTTATCAACTCCTTAAATTTGATTGCCAAACCCCAAATACAGCTGCAGAAGTTGAGCTGTATTCTCATGAGACTGAATACAGGAAAAATTGATAACTCCAGGAAATGAAACTTGGATTAAACCATTGCTGCTTGAGACTAATCCCCCAGAACTGAGTAGGAACAATAATTTAGCTTTACCACCTCAACACAAAAACATCAAACTAAAAAGAAAATCACCTTAAAAAAAATGAGATCTATATTGGACCTTTGAACTGATAGTTTTTAACACTGCAAAGAATAAATATCATGAAATAGAGGTTCCCAAGTGATTGTGAAAATACTCACAGGCACAGCTAGGGGGTCACTGATCCCTTTCTTTGAATCCAGGCAGTATTATAGCTAAGATAGTCCCACGAGAGTTGACATAGACTTCATTTATTATATTTATGACTGCCAATCATTTTTTGATTAGCCTTTCCATATTGGTAAAATCCTACATTATGAGTTCTGCTTCCTCAAATTAGAATTCATAATTCAAATATTCTGCCTTTCTTTAGGGAAAAGAAAAAGACAAAAAAGATTCCATCAATCAAATCTTCGACAAGAGACTTTGACTTGGTAGTAAATACTGTGGAAATAGGCTGATGTAGACAGTGAAGCTTGAAAGTACAGGTGGCAAACAGAAATCTACCTTTTGAGATCAGTTACAGTTCTAAGAGTTGAATCCCTGATGCTTGGAAGAAAGTTGCAATAAAGATGAATTCCAGGCATTTGGTGCTTATTGGTGGCAGCAGAAATGGGGGATGGATTTTTTTCCACTCTTAAATAAATTTCTCCATCCCTTCCAAAGATTTGGGAGAAACCCAATATCCTTCAATAAATAGCAGCCCTGCTTTATATGAGCCTAAGCAATTTCTGTTGTTCACAACTAAGATTGCTGACCTCAAAACTAATCAATCCAAAATCACTTATAGCAGTTAAAGGCTAATGAAAATGTTGTTTATGTGGAGAGAGAAATCAAGATAAAATGTTTGAACTAGCAATAGAAGTTCAGTAAGTTCATAAAACTATCAGAAAAAAAAAAAAGATGATAAGGCCCTCAGGTAACAGGCTCAGACCACTTACCACCACAAATTAACAAGTATTTATCAAGATGAATGTTACCTACCAGACAACATAACAAAAAGAGCAAATAATTGAGGATTAGAAGCACTAAATTGTAAGGAATTAAAGCCTCATCCAGGTTGCTGTTAGTTTTATTGACAGGTTTATGATTACCTAGGAAGTCTGGATAGTGAAAAGGAGTGATCTCCAAAGCCTCACATTTGAAATATATTCCAAGTTTTTTTAAAGGATATAACTTCTCTTTCGACATTATGTTGCACTTATATTACTCCATGCTTTTTGTTAAGAAATCTTTTAGTGTTCTTTATATATTGATACCTCATAAATGGCTTGACCTGGGGGGTAACTAAATCTATTCCACTATGGTACATCACATGATTAATATTTTTCTCAATATATGGCCAACAGAAAAGATATGGACCTCAAAGAGTAAACAAGGACCATTTACTACCTAGATGTACACATTTCACTTTTAGTAATACGGTTTAAGAATATTTTTGGTTTTAAGTAGCCAGACAATAAGGAATAGCTATAGTTAGTTCATGGTTGGTAAGAACTTTAATTCTAAATATTCATTATCTCTGAGATGTTGGGTCTCCTCACTGAGTTGATTAAAAAAAAGATTGAAGAGGTTTGGAAGACTGAGGCACAGGGAATTTACATTTTTCAATGTCAACATTAAAGCCAAGCCGTGTGAAGAAAGAACTCCAGGACACTTGATGTCAAGGTCAAGGCTTAGCCCTCCTTTTGAGAGCTGTGAGGACAGGACCTGGTCCAGGCCGCTGAGGCTTTTAGATGGGCATCTTTATGTTCTCATGCTACTTTTTCTGTGTGTGTGCTTGTGTCCAAATCCCCTTTCATAAGGACATCCATCTTACTAGATTAGAAGCCACTATTCCAGTATGAGCTCATCTTAAGTAATTGCATTCACAATGACTCTGTTTCCAAATAAGGTCACATTCTGAGGGCCAAGGATTGTGAGAACTGGGAATTTCAACATATAGATCGGAGGTAGGGGCTTGACAACTCAGCAGATAGTGTACACCAAACACCAACATTCAAATATATAAAGTGCATAGTTTCAGCAGCAATTTAAACTTGTCAGGCATAAAATAAGTTGGAATGTGTCATTCACAAGAAGAAGGCATGTGAATCAATAGATATAAGGAAGAATATGACAGAGATAATGAAATAAACAGAAAAAGACTTTAAACAGCTATTTTAATAGAATAGACCACAGCAGATCAAAATACATAGAATAGGACTGGGGATGCAACTCAGTGGCAGAGCACTTGCCTAGCATGTGTGAGCACTGGGTTTGATCCTTAGCACTACATTTAAAAAATAAACAAATAAACAAAAGCCTTCTATCCATCTACGACTACAAATTTAAAAAAAAATTACATAGAGTCATAGCAACAAAATCTAAAATGAATCATAGAAAGAAAAAGATACTGGGGAAAAAACAGACACAGTGACCCAATAATCTCCTGTACATGTCACTGGAGTCACAAGAAGTGAAACATAATGATGAAGAAATAGTGGCTGCAAATTTTGCAAATATAATACAAACTATAAGTTGACAGATATAAAACACGATGAATCATAACACAACACATGGAAACTTATCCCCAAAAAACCTTGTAAAAAAACAGTGATAAAGTGAAAAATTACAAAAATTCATAGAGCATCAAAAGTAGGAATAACTACAGATTCTAAATCTGCAAATATGTGACCCAGAGAGCAATAGATTGACACATTTAAAATGCTAAAAGAAGAGCAAGGGAGCCCTTGTTAACAAGGAATTTAAAATCCAGCAAAATATCTCTAAAACCTGAAGGGTAAACAGAAGCTTAGTGGCTAAGAGAATTTATTGTTAGAACACCTACAAGAGAAGAAATGTAGGAATACAATATTAGACAGTAGCTTGGACCTCTATAAATTAGCATAGACCTCTTTTCTGACTCTAATTTCTCTGAAAGATAACTGTCTAAAACAAAAATAATAACTACTAAGGTGATTACAGATAGGTCAAAGTTACAAATATGACAAAAATAAGACTAAGGACAAAGGGGGATGGAAATATTCTGAATGGGACATTGCTATTCAATGCCTGTAAAGTACTGAGATACATTCTGCAATATTCCGAGAGAAAATATGATCTGGGAAATGAATTTGTAATTAAGAGTCAAGGTAATGAATTCATATAAAATATTTTCTTGACAATCACTTAATTAAATTAATAAAAGAACATTTTTTAAAAAGCCCTCAAATGTTTGGAAGTTAATACACTCATATATAACTCATAAGTCAATGGCACAAGGTCAATGAGAAAATAATTTTAATAAATAAAAATGAAACAGATTACTAAGATTGTCAGGATGCATCTAAAACAGTGTTTTATATGGTTACATCAGGAATAAAAAGGAATTGGCGATTTTTACTTACAGAAGAATAAGATTGCTCATCAGAACCAATAAAAGCAGGAACACAGTCAAAGCAGGCAAAACGAGGATGAATATAATACGATCAATATAACATGATCAAGTGTATAGAAAATCAAAGTAACCCATAAGGATAGAAATAATATCAGTGTCTGCCTGAGGATAGAGGAGGCCAGAGAGGGCCCTGGGGAGGTATTAAAAAGGATTAAATGAACTCTAGATAGGGCAAAGGGGAAAGGGGGAGGAAGGGGGAGGGAGGGGGCACAGGGTTAGGGAAGACGGTGGAATGCGATGGTCATCATTACCCTAAGTACATGTATGAAGACAAGAAGGATGTGACTCTACTTTGTGTACAACCAGAGATTTGAAAAACTGTGCTCTATATATGTAATATGAATTGTAATGCATTCTGCTGTCATGTATAACAAATTAAAATTTTAAAAAAGGAATCAAGGAAACTCTTGGACTTGGTGCATCTGTTGTGGCTATTATTTCATGAGTACATAAATAGGACAAAACTTATTAAATCATGCACTTTAAACCTTTAAGCATATTGTGTCACAAATATATCTCAATAAAGCTGCTAGAAAAGTAATAAATCTGAAATGAAGACATTTTCAGAAAGTAAAAGTTGACAAAATTACTAAATTTATACTAAATATAGACTACCTACTGTTCTTAAGTATTTGGAAAATGATCCCATGTAAAAATATAAAAGAAAATATTTGTCAAATAAGATCTAAATAAAAATTGATTATGTAAGATGATAAAACTTTGAGTGTAGTGCAAAATTAAAAATCAGAAAATTCTGGAGGGAAATTAGCATAATTAAAATGTCCTAACCATGTTGTCTCACCCACAAAGAGGACACAGAAAGCAATCAACATTACCATAATCAGGAAGCACCTCAACTTTTGGACTGAAAGGACATGATATTTCTGGTAAAGTTGATTGATAAGCACTGGGGTATATCAATAAAGTTGTACAGTTTCATGATACAGAGTGTGATGCTTTAAAAATAACAATAAACAAGCTAGACATGGTGATGCATACCTTCAATCTCACCAACTCCGGAGGCTGAGGCAGGAGGATCACAAGTTTGAGAACAACCTGGAAAACTTAATGAGGCCTCAATCAACTTAGCGCCTTAAAAAAAGGATAAAAAGGACTGAGATCCTAGCTCTGTGTCAAGTGCCTGTAGGTTTAATCCCCAGTACAAAAAGCAAACAAACAAAACAAAGAAATGACAACAATAAATATTACACACACTACAAGGATAAAAGCTGAGGCCAAGTCTCAGAATTCTGAATGGGACATTGCTATTCAATGCCTGTAAAGTACTGAGATACATTCTGCAATATTCCAAGAGAAAATGTAATCTGGGAAATGAATTTGTAATTAAGAGTCAAGGTAATGAAAAACATAAAGAATAGCTCTGTCACCCCAAATAAGTCCATTTTTAAAAGTCCCTGAAGCTACATGCAGCCTGAAACAGCTAACTCGTAAGGGAAGCAGTGCCTAGGAACTGGGGAGGGAGGGGGTGTCAGTACTCGCCTTCTCCTGATAGGGCCCCATGTAGAAATTAGGAGGAGAGTCTACAGGCTTCCTAAACAGTGTTGAGGAAACATGGAAATGAAGCAGGAATAGGAAATGTGAGACAAGAGGAGGGAAGTCCAAGTACGTTCAAGCATGTAGACAGTAAGGAAAAAAGTCAGTGATTCTATTCATTGTTTACAAGTAAAATTAAGTTTGTGAACTCATATTTTCATTAAGCACAAATGATAAACTGGAAAAATTAATCAGTCTGTAACTCTTCTAAACTTATCAAGATCCTACCTCAAAATAAAATAATAAAAGGGCTAAGGATGTGACTCAGTCACAGAGCACCTCTGGGCTCAATCCCCAGTACAAAAATGGAGAAAAAGTCTACAGAATACATTTTTTAAAAAAAAGAAAGAAAGCAAAAGTAGGTATCTGATTATATATTCATAAGTAAAAATCAACTACCTAAGATGAATTGATCTAAAAGGCAAAGCTGAGTTACATAGTAAAAAACATAGCTCTCTAAAAGTGTATACGAAAGTGACCCCAAGGCAAAAAGACTAAAGGTAGAGGAAGAGAGAGAAAAGGAAACCGGCACCAATTCAGACAGAAGGTGGTGTTGGTGAGTAAAGGCATTACCTTGTGAAAAAGGGTGGTCACTTTACAGAGCCAAATGTTATACCTAAACAGAAAAGGTACCGCGAATCATCATGCAACAAGAACATGGTAGCAAAATGTATAAAGGGAAATATTGAATTAAAAATAAATAGAGGGCTAGGGCTGGGGCTGGGGCTCAGCGGTAGAGCACTCACCTAGCACGTGCGAGGCCCTGGGTTTGATCCTCATCACCACATATAAAATAAATAAAATAAAGGAATTGTGTCCAACTACAACTAAAAAATAAATATTAAAAATAAACACATAAATAAATAAGTAGAAACTTAGCCAGGCATGGTGGCACATGCCTGTAATCCCAGCGGCTCAGGAGGTTGAGACAGGAGGATCATAAGTTCAAAGCCAGCCTCAGCAACTTAGCGAGATGCTAAGCAACTCAGTGAGACCCTGTCTCTAAATAAAATACAAAATAGGGCTGAGGATGTGGCTTAGTGACTGAATGCCCCTGAGTTCAATCTCTGGTACCTAAATAAATAATTTTAAAAAATAAATAGAAACTCAATTTATTACAAGATTAACTCAACATCTATCAGCCCAGGCAAGAGCCAAATAAGAATGTGGAGTGAATGACATACATTTTTATGTGCATTTATTTATTTATGTTTGATGTAAACATAGGTGTGTGTGTGTATGTGTGTGTGTGTGTGTGAGACCATACCTAAACATGTACTAAACTAAAACCGGAAACTGAATAATTTAAAGTGCCAAAGGGTTAATTTTATTACCCTAGAGTAGGGAACATGTATGCGAAAATCTCTCAAGAAATGTAAATAAAACAGAAGTAGGTGAACCATATTATTTTACCATTTTAAAAAACCTAGAAACAAGAAAAAGTAGAAACAAAAAAAAGCTATTAAGCAGAAACATTTAAAAATCACATTACAGCAAAAGGGAATGAAAGAAAGGAGGATGGGAATAGAAAATAGAGTAGAATGAATCAGACATCACTTTCCTATGTTCATATATGAATTCCTAATCAGGGAAACTCCATGCCAGGTATAACCACAAGAATGGGATCCTAATTGGGATGGGTTGTATTCCATGTATGTATAATAGGTCAAATGCACTCTATCATCTTGTATATCTAAAAAAATACTAATAATAACAATAAAAATTTTTGAAAAAAAATTAAAAATCATGTCACAGAATATTTAGAAAGGAATACTAAAGTTTATGCATGTGAAACACTAACAGAATATTTCTAAACCCGTGATTCAAGAAAATTACTAGTTTTAACAACTTAAATAAGTTAAAATGAAAACTTAAAATAAACTATGTGTTGAACTCAAGCAATAAGAAAAGGAACAACAATTTGAAATAAGTAAAAGGAAATATATTTTGTGTAATAAGGTTTAGGAAACAGTTGATTTGATAACTAAATTAAAAACCAAGTATTTGAAATATCCTCAAAGTAAAGAGATTAACAAAATCAAGAAAGAGAACAAAGTCAAATAGCAAAATATACATGCAAGAATGAGTTCATAGGCCAAACAAATAATGTGAACAAGGTGAAATCGTTTCCCTTAGCACTGTGCACTTCTCTGTGAAAATCTGGATGAATGAGGTGTTTTAAAGAAAATTACAAATTGTTAACATTTACTTTAGAACAAAGCAATAAAAGCAAAGGTTTAAAAGAGCTTCATCAAAGAATACCATCAGTCCTAGATGACTTCAGAGTTGATATTTTTCAAACTTCCAAAAAGCAGACATATCTGATGTGGTTTAAACTATTTAATACCAAGAGGGAAAAATCATACTTTCATAACAACATAAGTTTGGAAGTACAGATGGAAAGATCCTGAAAATAAGGACAAGGAACAAAGGGCCAGTCTTAAGGAACCCCAGAATAGCTGTTTCAAAGCTGTGCAAAGCTGGGGTCCCTCTGGGGCAGGGAGACTCAAGCAGATCAGCAAAACAGAGAGAGACCCAGACGCATGACCTACAGAACTCAGTATGGAATCGATGCAGCTTCACATCAGTAAGAGAAACATTATTTCCATTGTGTATCTTCCAGGCAAAACTTAAGCTGAATTTTTATGTTCCTGTTTCTACAAAATCAATTTTGAATGGGTCAAATCTACTTGTTAAAATAAAAATCATCAAAATACAAGGAAGACCCTTTAGAGGTATTTTAACATAATTTTTTTAATGAAAATGATTCTATTTAATTACTGCACAGCAACTCAAATGAAGCATTTTAGAATTTTATAGACACAGGCCTCAGTCTTCTGAAGTACATTTCAGTTTAAACATCTTTCTTCTTTGGCAAACACATATTCTGTAAGCATATGCTAGAATTTTGTGACTTTTTCTACTTATGATCATCAAACACAAAATTAAATTCCATGTATTTTCTCTAACAAGTTAAGTATGTAGGAAAGCTTTGATATTTCCTATATTTCATAAGTGATTCACCCCCTGCAGGTAGCATTTCCTGTTGCAGGAAAAAGTAGAGCACATAATGAGCCAGTTTGGCAAGTCACAAAGTGGAATTCTTCAGAAACTTTTCCACAGTGGAAACCTAGCAGATTAAAAGGAAGACTGACCAATCGACATCTATGCCAGCCTCAGTCCCAGGATTATGCAGCATGGTGCAACAGATCTCTCTTTCCAAAATCTAAGTTTACTAGAATTGAGCTGTATGTTTTAAATTGGGAGGAAAAAAACTGTTCCACTTTTCTGAGACCCAGCCAAAAATGAACTGAAATGTGAATTTTAATTACTCTTTTCTTTTAAAATGTCTAGGATTGTTTCTATGCAATTTGGAGCAATCACAAAAAGAATTAGCAAATTTTCCACTTATGATATATGTTACTGCTACAAAACTTACACTTTAATTCTCAAACTTTGGCCAAATTGGTATAAGTAGAACACAGATCTCCTCAAGAGGCATGATGTCCCTATCTCAAATCCATTGGATGAGAGCTATTTATCATTCCAAAGTGAGAACAATTTGAGAAGAAGATGAGAACTATATTATCATGCTAATAGGTTCAGTCATATTTGTCCACAATAGCAAAAAGAACAATTAGCAAAAGAATAATTCAAGAATTTTAAAATTGAATAAATATAAATACCTCCTCACTTTTGAGCTTTATGATTGCCTTCATAAGCATACAAAACAAGAAAAAATAATTCTCTCTAACCACAAAAGCATTGAGTGTGAGCAATGCTTCCAGGGGAGTGGTCTTGGGGCCTTATTACAGCCGCCCATCTACTAAAATCAGAGAAAGGGCACTCGGTGAATCAGATCTATTTTGCTGTTGAGAAGTTGTCTAAGTGCATAAGGTATGGAACACGAGCCGTGGCAAGTTGACTGAGTGAGATACATCTGTGGGGAAGGTGACCGAAGAATCAGCGATTATTGGCTTTGAACTGGTTTACATGAAAAATCCCAGCAACTAGGAGAAGGGCTTGCTTTATGCACATTCAGGAAATTGGTTTCTCATGTTCATGGGGTTAAGTTTCTGGAAGAAGAAGGATAGATCTCTAAAAAGTCTTGCATGGAAATAGACCTGACCACAATACTTTAAGAGGGAGGGTTTACATTCATGATAGCCTCAAAAAAAAAAAAAAAAGAAAAGCTTGAAAATCAATCTAATAAAACAGGTAAAAGACCTCTACAATGAAAACTACGAACACTAAAGAAAGAAATTGAAGAAGACCTTAGAAGATGGAAAGATCTTCTTTGTTCTTGGATAGGCAGAGTTAATATTGTCAAAATGCCCATACCTTCAAAAGTGATATGTAGACTCAATGCAATTCCTATTAAAATCCCAATGATGTTCTTCACAGAAATAGAAAAGGCAATCATGAAACTATTTGGAAAAATTTGAGGCCTAGAATAGCCAAAGCAATCTTTAGCAAGAAAAGTGACAGAGTAGGCATCAAATAACAGACTTGAAATTATACTACAGAGTTATGGTAACAAAAACGGCATGATATTGGCACTAAACACACAGGAAGACCAATGGAACAGAACTGAAGACAGAGGCAAACCCACATAAATACAGTTATCTCATACTAGACAAAGACACTATAAACACACATTGTAGAAAAGATTGTCGCTTCAACAAATGGTGCTGGGAAAACTGGAAATCCATATGTACAGAGTGAAGTGAACCCCTATCTCTCATCCTGCACAAAACTCAACTCAAAGTGGATCAAGGACCTTGGCAGTAGACCACAGACTACTAGAAGAAAATCTAGACCCAACTCACCATTGTATCAGCTTAGGAACTGATTCCTCAACAAGACTCCTAATGACAAGAAGTAAAATCAGAATCAATAAATGGAATAGAATCAAACTAAAAAACTTCTTCACAGAAAAGTAAATAGTCAATAACGTGAAGAGAGAACCTACAGAATGGGAGGAAAGCTTTTCTGTTTATACTTCAGATAGAGCATTATTCTCCAGGATATAAAAAGAACTCAAAAAACTTAACACCCCAAATCAAATAACCCAATGAATAAATGGGCAAAGAAAATGAACAGACACTTCACAGAAGAAGAAATACAATTGGTAAACAATTATATGAAAAACATATTCAGCATCTTTAGCAATTAGAGAAATGCAAATTGAGACTATACTGAGATTCCAGATAAAGAAAATGTGGTACATATATACAATGAAGTATTACTCCGCCTTAAGGAAGAATAAAATTATGGCATTTGCAGGTAAATGGATGGAGCTGGAGAATATCATGCTAAGAGAAATAAGCCAATCCCAAAGGGCCAAAAGCCAATTTTTTTCTGATATGGAGATGCTAATTCACACAAAGGGGGTGGGGACTAGGGAAGAATAGATGTACTTGGGATTAGATAGTGGGGAGTGAAAGGAGGGGAGGGTATATAAGGGTAGGAAGGTAGTAGAATAAAGCAGACATTATTACCCTATGGGTATACATGATTTCATGACTATATGACTGCTGTGATTCTACATAGAATACAAACAGAAGAGTGAGAAGTTGTACTCCATTCATTTATCGTGTGTCAAAATGCATTCTACTGTCACAGATAACTAATTAGAATAAATGAAAAAGTAAAGTGGGAAAACAAGATGATTTATGACTGCAAACAAAACAAAAATATACTGAGATTCCATCTTGTTCCATTCAGAATGGCAATTATCAAGAACACAAGTAACAATAAATGTTGGTGACGATGTGGAGAAAAGGTACACTCATACATTGTGGGTGGGACTGCAAATTGGTGCAACCACTCTGGAAAGTAGTATGGAGATTCCTCAAAAATATGTGGAACAGAACCACATATTGATCCAGTTTTTCCTCTCCTCAGTATATACCCCAAATGAGCATACTACAATGATGAAGACACATCAACATTTTTAGCAGCTCAATTCATAATAGCTAAGCTATGGAACCAACCTCGGTTCATTGGATGAAGAAAGAAAGAATAAAGACATGTTTTCAATGGAAGAAGAAAACGTGGTCTATCTGCACCATGGAATACAACTTGGCCAGAAGGAAGAACTAAATGATGGCCTTTGCCAGTAAATGGATAGCACTGAAGACTGTCAGTCTAAGTGAAATAAGCCAGTCCCTCTAAACCAAAAACCCAATGTTCTCTCTGACATGCAGATGCTAACACACAATGAGGGGGTGGGAATCCAAGTTCAGTGAATCCGACAAAGGCAAATGAAATGGAGGGATGGAGCCTGGGAATGGGATAGACAGCAGAATGAACCAGACACAAATTTCCTATGTTCCTGTGTGAATGCACAACCAATGCAACCCCACATCATCGTCCAGCACAAGAAGGCAAGTTGTAGTCCACGGATGTACAGTCTGCTAAAATACATTCTACTGTCATGTATACCTAAAAAGAACAAATAATAAAAGGAGGAGAGAGTTTAATACGAACACTTGTCAACCAAGTTGTCAGCAAATGGGAGATGAGCTCCTATACTTAGGGACTAGACATGCTCTTTAAGGGACAATCGCCTATGTTTGCGGTGGGGAAGGGGGACATTAAATGACTGTTAATGTTCCTTCAAAGTTTGTCACATAAGACCCACCAGAGAAACTTACAAGGATCCAGCCACAATTGCCAACTGTTCTGATCCACCCTGTTCAGGTGACACGGAGTCAACTGTGCTCCCTGTGATTCTGAAGTCTCCTGTGACAGGCATCCCTTCCTAGCTGCCATCTTTCGAACCTGTGGTGTAGAAAGAAACAAGACCTCAAACTAAGCACGCTCCAGAGCATGCACACCCTTGCGCGTGATAACAAGTCCTTCCTGTGTAACTAGGCACACGTTTCCCCAGTGACAGTCTCTTGCTCAGGTTCCCCTGGCTTTCTGTGAGGAGACCCCGCTGTGGGAATCATCCCCCGTGCTCTCCTCAGTGCTGCAGGTCACAAACATGTCTTCACCCCCCTCCCCCCTGCTCTACTGGCCACACTCCCCGAGGACCCAGTGTGTCCTGACCTATTACTAATGAGAGCATCAGGAGATGCTGAGGAGTCACCCGAGTGGTTCTGACGGAGGACGTCCCCACCCCAGGGAGGAGAGAGGAGGTGACGCCCGGCGGGCCCTGGGAGCTGGGACTCGTGCCCCGGGGGTCAGAGGTGCTGCCTAGCTTCCCCAGTACCTGGAGTCGACTCCACGGGTCTAGAATGACCACGAAGGAGCAGCATCATTCAACTGGTACTGGAATCTCTCAAGGGGCACAGTAGGCTGGTCCTGGCTGTGACAACCTGCAACTTGAAGGTCAACGTGAAGGACTCAGGCATGCCCCTCACAGGAGAAGGCTTTCTTGGGTGATTAGGAAGAATTCCAAACAGGTCCCAAAACGGCATGGGAGAAGGGGGGACTGAGCTGGCCTTCAGTGTGGTCGGGAAGCCGTGGTGAGGGTCCCCACAGAGGAAGGCCTGAGTTGGCCCAGCTTGGGCTCCCCACCAGGGGGAGTGCTGAGGTGGCCCTGGGGCCTGCTCCATGGGGGCACCAGAGGAAGGGGAAGGACAACCTGAAGCCGGGTGTTACATGGAGCCAGACACCTGATCCCAGCTCCACTGGACATCCTTCCTTTGGCCATCTGTTTTCTGGTGCTGTGTCAGTGGCATCTGAAAATTCAGGACGGTTAGGTTTGGACTATGAGCTTCAGTCTCTTGTCATTAACAAGTGTCCCTCTATTCCATGATTAATGATTTTGCCCCCATCTTTTCTCCTACAGAAACAGTTGGATGTTTTGTTTGCTCTCTTTCTGCTTTCTCTGGTTTGCTTTGTTTTCTCCCACACCTCAATCTCGGTATTTCTGAAGTGCACTGCTTTAGAGTTTTGAAAGCTGCTTAACTCAGTGCAAATTTTATTTTATTGCTTGATCCAATCTAATTTTTCCAGTTAAACCTATTTATGTGTATACTATCCAAGAATCTCATTTTTAATTGCTTCCTCTTACAAATATGTCTTATAAAGATTTCTGCATGGGTATGGAACCTACTGACTCTTCTACTCACTATGTAAAGCATTCAGCATTTTCAAACTTCTTGTCACCTGTCCATCCTCATATGCATCTGATAATAGTAGTTTGCAATTAAACATACAACTGAGATGCTCTAACATGCTTTCAACAGCCGCTTGGCAGTTCGCTTTAAGGCTGGTGGCTAGCACCTGCAAGTCCTCACGAGCCACACATGCTTGTTTTGAGTCATTTGCTGATTGGCTGGAGGCACTTTAAAGTGATAAGCTCACTGAGAATGTTGATCATGCTGCCTTAAAAACTTGAATGTTGAATCTGTATTTTAAATCCTGAGGTTACATTTCCTCCCAGATCCTGTTACTTTGGTCTAGCAGTATACCACAGCTTCATAGAACTGTAAAATCATGAAGTCTTTCTGTTTTTTTCTCTTCCCTGGGGATCACGTATTTGCCTAAATCCAGGTGAGATTCTTCATCTTTGCACTTTAACACCTTGATGGCTATGTCCTAGTGTCTATCTGTTCACATCAAGTTTGAAGAATGCAGTTATCCTACGACTTACCACACCATAATGTCAACTGTCACTGTCACATTCTTCCTGGCTGCCATGAGAAGCCAGACCTCCTTTGCCATGCGCCTCTGCTGCAGTGCTCTGCCTTACCACCAGCCAAGAGCAACACAGCCAGGCAATCACAGACTGAAAACTCTAAAAACCTGAGTGAAAATACAGCTTTCCTTCTCCAAGTAACCTAGCTTGGGTATTTTGTCACAGCAATGAAAAGCTAACTAACATAGTTACTTGTCTGATTTGTCTTTTCTAAGAATATTGGGGTTTTAACCTTTTAACTTAGGTCTCTGGTCGATTTTCAGTAATAGCTATGTAGGACATGAAGGGCAGGTTGAAAGTGGTCTGGTTGCATGTCTGCCTGGTTATCTCACATTGCTTATTGAAGGACTCTTCTTTCAGGCTGGGAATAGAGCCTGAAATATAGTTGGTAGAGTGTTTGCCTCACATGCCCAGGCCCTGGGTTCAATCCCCAGCACCTAAAAAATAAAAAAGACTCTCCTTTCCCCCATTGGATTTTCTTGGAATTTTTGAAATAAATAAACTGACCATAAACAGGAATATATATCTCTAGACTCCAAGTTCTAATCTATTGATTTATATGTCTCTCCTTAGGCCAGTACCACAGCGTCTTTACTACAAAGGCTTCTTGGTGAGTTTTTAAATGGGGGAGCATGAATTCTCCAGTCTTGTTCTTCTTTTGTAAGACTGTCATGGATATTTTAGAGCTTTTGCATTTCCATATAACCTTTAATGTCAGCTTTTCAATTCATCAAAATAAAAAATAAATGGAGCTTTTATAAGGAAGTGTTGAATCTGCACATCAGTTTGGGAAGCATGGTGGTGCTAACACTCAATTCTCCCAATCCATGAGTCTTGGATGTCTTCCCATCTGTTTCTTTAATTCCTTTTACTGTGGTTTAGGGTTTTCAGGCTGGGGAACTCAAACTTTAGCTAAACTCATTGCTAACTCTTTGATGTTATTACAAATGTATTTTTTCTTAGTTTAACGTTCAGACTTTGTGTTGCTAGTGTAGAGAAGGAGAACTGCGCATGGTATGTTGGCCTTGTATCCAGCACCCTTGCTGAACATGGCTCTCAGTCCTGTGGACTATTTTGTGGACTGTCTGCAGATGAAGTCACATGATCTGTGAACACATGCAGTCTTACTTCTTCCCTGCCCAGCTGAGTGGCTTTATTTCCTTTTTCTTGCCTGATTTCTATAGACTGAGCCTCTAGTACAATGTCAAATAGGAATAAAAAAAATAGGAATTTGTCATTTTTTCATCTTTTACTGTATATCTTGTGTGTCTTAGCTTCATTATCATCATCTTTTGTGTCCTATTAATATTTTTATTATATCGTTTTAATATTCTTATCACTTCATTTTCTGGATTTGAGTCATTTTCTAATGGTTTCCCCAGTAACTTTAATTAGTACCTTAAAATAGTCTAGCTTGGATTAATGCTGAACTAATTTGACAGTGCCATCATGTGTTGCTTAGTGACAGGGACACATAATGAGAAATGTGCCACCAAGCAATTTTGCCACAGAGTGAGCCTCGTAGAGTGCACTTACGCAAGCTGTGATGGCCACAGTGTGGCTAGGACGTGGTCTTAGGGACCATCGTCATCTATGAGGTCCACTGCTGACCAGAGCCTCGTTACCTGATGCACGTGTACAGACCTGACATCAAAGCAGCTCATTCTGTGCCCATCCTCAGAGCTGGTCTCGCCATGCAAGTCGTGGGTCCTGTGCCTTACAAGCCCATCAAAGCAGACTTTAATCATGTCTCTGTACAGCTGTCATGTAAATAAGAACTAAACAGAACAACAGGAATGGCTTCCTGTCTTGTTCACCTTGCAACCACCTTTGTAAGTACCCTGCGTTTTCAGAGGAGCATTCCAGTTACTGCCCAGCCTCCTTTTGATTCATCCTGGGGATTCTTCTCAGCCTGTCCCGTAGCACAGACCCCGTCAATATTTGTCTGCCTGGGAAAGTCTTGATTTCTCCTGCGTGGGATGCTAGTGGGGCTGTTGAATACCACATTTTGCCTGGTGGTCTTTCACTTTTGACACTTGGAATATGTCACTCCCTACACTGGGGGGCCTCTGTGGCTGACGTCAGTGTCACTGAAGGCTCACACACATGAGAGTAGCTTCTCTCTCTCTCTCTCTCTATTTCTAGACTTTTAATTTCACTTTTTTATTGATTTTATTTTTTTAAATACATGACAGCAGAATGCATTACAATTTTTATTGCAGATCTAGAGCACAATTTTTCATATTTTGTATATAAAGTATGTTCACACCAATTCATGTCTTTATACATGTACTTTTTTGCATTGCAATTCTTATTACACATATATACCACAATTTTTCATATCTCTGTTTGTATATAATTCATGTCTTCATACATGTACTTTGGATAATGATGTCCATCACATTCCACTGTCCTTGCTAATCCCCTGCCTCCTCCTTTCCCCTCCCTCCTCTCTTCTCTATCTAGAATTCATCTACTCCTCCCATGTTCCCCTCCCTACCCCACTATGAGTCAGCCTCCTTATATCAGAGAAAACAACTGCCATTTGTTTTTTGAGGATTGGCTAACTTCACTTAGCATTATCTTCTCCAACCCTATCCATTTACCTGCAAATGCCATGATTTTATTCTCTTTTATTGCTGAGTAAAATTCCATTGTGTATTTTATACTACATTTTTTCATCCATTCATCCACTGAAGGGCATCTAGGTTGGCTCCACAGTTTAGCTATTGTGAATTGTGCTGCTATAAACATTGATGTGGCTGTGTCCCTGTAGTATGCTGTTTTTAAGTCTTTTGGTTATAGACTAAGGAGTGGGACAGCTGGGTCAAATGGTGGTTCCAATCCCAGATTTTCAAGGAATCTCCATACTGCTTTCCATATTGGCTGCATCAATTTGCAGACCACCAGCAATGCATGAGTGTATCTTTTTCCCTGCATCCTCGCCAACATTTGTTGTTGCTTGTCTTCATAATAGCTGCCATTCTGACTGGAATGAGATGGAATCTTAGAGAAGTTTTGATTTGCATTTCTCTACTTACTAGAGATGATGAGCATTTTTTCATATATTTGTTGATTGACTGTATATCCTCTTCTGAGAAGTGTCTGTTCATGTCCATGGCCCATTTATTGATTGGGTTATTTGTTTTTTCGGTGCTTAGCTTTTTGAGTTCTCTGTCCTAGAGATTAGTGCTCTATCTGATCTGCGTGTGGTAAAGATTTGCTCCCAGGATGTAGGCTCTCTATTCACTTCACAGATTGTTTCTTTTGCTGAGAAGAAACTTTTTAGTTTGATTCCATCCCATTTATTGACTCTTGGTTTGGCTGCATTCCCAATCTCTCCCTGTCCTGAATAGTTTGTCCCTGTGAGAATCTCTTGAAGTTTATTTCAGAGTTCATTGAGCTCCTTGGATGCACAAATCAATGTGTTTCTAAAATTAAATTTGGGAAATATTTGGCTAATATGTTTTCTAACATTTTTCCTTTTTCTCTCTCCTTTGCTCTGGTAGTCAGGACATGAAGACTGGTTTATCAGAGGGGCCTCAAAAACCTCTGGACTTCCAATCTCTTTTCTTTATTACTTTCTCTTTTATTCTTCAGACTGGAAAATCTCAACTGATGTATCTTCAAGTTCACTGGCTGGCCCTTCTGTCCGTTCATATTTGCTGATGGGCTTTTCTTGGAAATATTTTGTTACTGCGGTTTTCAGAATTCATACGTGATTCTTATTCATTTTATGTATTTATTTATTTTGATATTTGATGAAACAAGATGCTCAGACTTTCCTCCAATTCTTTGGTCCTGACTTTAGTTCTTTGAACAACAAATACTGCAGAGTCTTTTTCCAGTGAGTCCAGTACCTAAGGTTCCTCAGGAAAAGTCTACATCGACGGCTTCTTCTCCCTGTTCATCAGTCACGCTTCTCTGTCTCTTTGCACATCTGGTTTTCCATTGCTGGTAAAGAGGGCATTTCCAATGGCAGGATATGGACGCTCTGGAAATTGGAATCCGCCTCCCTGTGGGTTCTGTGGATGCCTTTATCAGTAAAGGGTGTGCACGGTGTGCACGTTTGCTAGTCCTCCTGCCGCAAAGCCTGCCTGGGCAGGTGCAGTCCCCACACTGACTAAAGTGACCGGTCAGCCTAGGGGCAGTTAACGTGTGAGCCGAGATCTCCCAAGTCTCAAGTCAGCAAACCACGTTCCCCTCTGTGTTTTCCACCCACCAACTTCTTTATATCACAGTGTATTTTCTTAAACTCAGTTTTCTTTTTATGAACTGACTTTTCAGCAGTGTCTCATCTGCTGTCAGACCACCCATTGTTCTTTTAAATTCTAACATTTTATATTTCTGTTCTAGAATTTTGATACATTTCCCATTCAAATATCTTTGTCTTTTTTATTTTAACACTGTTTCCTTATTATATTTCTCAATGTCATTTTTTTTTTTTTGGTTTGTTTTGTTGTTATTATTGTTTTTGTTTTGGTAGCAGGGATTGAACCCAGGGATGCTTGACCACTGAGCCACATCCCCAACCCACTTTACAATTTTTATTCAAAGACAGGGTCTCCTTAAGTTTCTTAGGGCCTCACTAACTTGTTGAGGCTGACTTTGAACTCATGAACTTCCTGCCTCAACCTCCGAGCCGCTGGGATAACAGGCGATTCACTGTCACCACCCTGGTTCAATGTTGTCTTTTATCTTTCCCTGTTCCTAGGAAACTTTGGGAATTCTGTTCAATCCTCTTGGCCTCTCTTACAATTAATTTATATTTGTGGTAAAAATACAGCCCCAACTACAGTCTTTAAGTTCCCATGTTACCTTTGAATCTTGACATAATAGTGCATATTTATCAAGAACCCTAACATTTTAGTATCCAATAATTACACTTATGTGTGTCTCCTTTAAGAAAATAACCTGAATATGAATAGATTTCTATGAAGATATTCAAAGCAGAAAAAACAGATAATACAAAGTGTTTAGAGAAAATCTAAGCATTTGACAATCAGAGAAGTAGGCATTTAAATTGTTGGAGTAAGATGTAGCCATTGTTAATGATATTTTCAAATAGTTTTATAACCTAATAAATTGTTCACAATTTTATATTAGAGGAAATTTCAGAATAAATATGGTTCATCTAATTACTTCCTGAAAGCAGATTATTTATCCATGACACATTGCAAGACAGAAGAAAATACCCCCGAAGATGTGGCAATAGAAATCATTTCAATTTTTTTCTTTATATGTCCCTAACCTTTCCGAACTAAATATATATCAAGAAAACAATCACATTTAAAATTAAGAGGTGAATCTGAAGTAGTAGGAAACCCTGCTCAGAGCACGTGTCTGGGAGGACCCTGGCCCCACACTGCCTGCGAGGCTGCTCCTCTGCTGCAGGAGCGTCTGCTCCCCTGGCTGTCAGACTGTCGCGCTGTCTTCAGAGAGTCTGGCCTCAGCATGGGTCTTCTCATACCTCTGAATACGGCCTCAGGGACGCACTCCTGATGAACATGTAGCCTCTTGGAAAGGTGCTCGGCCCCCATCTCTGGGTCACGTTCCCTGGCAGCCCACACAGAACCCAAATGAAAGTGAGGACAAGGCTCTGGAGTCCTCCCAAGGTAGACTTGCTCTTCTGACATCCATTACACCCATCAACAATATCTGAATACGAGCTCATTCCAGAATTATTAAAAACGAGAGCTAGATAATGGGATAATCATGGAGACCAGTTCAGTTGAGAAATCTATGTCAGGAGAGCATCCATGAATGCCGCTGTCATTCACCTCTATTCTGGTGTTTTAGCAAAGTATCACTCATTATCATTTTTTCCTATAGAAACAATTTTCTTTGTTCATTACATGAATAATATGATGACTTCTTGTTGGCATGCCAAATAATTAATCCTCTATGAGCAGATTTGTTTTAATTTAAACATGCTAATCTTTTTGCACTTTTCAAGTAGGAAGTGAGACATCACCTAACAGATAATTAGTTTTAGCAGCTCTGCATTATATTTCACAAATGATTTGGAAACCTTGATTTGTCTGCCAGCCAGAAAACAGAACTCCATAGGTTGTGTTGCAGAGACATTATGAGATGGCATCACTATTTTTCAGAAGAAGAGAACTTAACATCTTTTAGCAACTTTGAAAGCTAGAAATAACACAAAATAGGATTCTTCAGTTCTGAGAGAATGGGCTATTCAAGAAGCAAGACCAGGTGAAGAGTGAGTTGCTCATCAGGTCATTATTTCTTTGGTTAGTTTTGTTTTATTTTCCTTAAAGGAGAAGCCCAAGACCAGTGGATCAGGCCTGCTGTAGAAGAAGCATCCCCAGGGTCAAGTGGGCTGTCCCTGAGCTGAGCTCAAGAGCAGTGCGGGTGATGGCCCGTCCCAGAGCATTAGTAAATCCCGGCTGGGGCACGGCTGTATGCTCAGGAGGCTATGAGTAGGCTCGGGGAGACTACAAAATTGAAAGTTAAGGCTATTTGTGGATTACGTTACTGCGTAGCATGGTTTGCCTTTATGCCACTCTGGGAAACTGGGCTGCCGCTGTACCATGGGGCCAGAGTGCTGCAAAGAGAAGTCACCTTCTCTGGGGTGCTTCTTCGTTTTTCCAGGTCAAAGAGTCAAGGTTAATGGAAAATTACAACAAACCTCCTCCCTCTCCAGTGTGGATGTATCGGGGGTGTTGGGAGTGGATGCTCCCTGAGGATTCAGACCCTTCAAAAATGAGGTCAGGGTTGCTCAGCTAGATAAGGAATCTCAATGAGCTGTGGTCTTTGGTTGAAGGCAACAAAACGGGTATTGGAAGAGGAAAACTCACAAGTTCCTGGGCCTCATGATCCGATACAGAAATGAGGCTTCAGCATCTGTGCATGGCTCACCGCAGGTGTGTTCCGTGTTCACACACAGCAGGTGCACACAGAGGTGACTCTGCATATCCGCAGATATCCCCAGAGCAATGAACACTCCCTGAGGTTGAACACCTAGACCTTCTCCAGTCATCCCCTGTTAGGAATCCTACCTTACTGATAGGCTTGTGTCTAGCTCTAACCGCTACAACCATCACGGCTGTATATAACAAGTACATTCTCTGTAGATATTTAAAATATGTCCTTCAATATTGAAGGAATTCACAATCACCCAAAAGTACTTGTCTTTCTCAACAAGTTCTATTTTTTTTAATCTCAAAAAAAAAAAAAAAACACAACACTGATTTCATCAGCAAAATGGTGCACCCCACTGCTTTATGGGTGTTTAATTTTACAGACTGAAATTTATGTGAGCTTTCATTGACATTTTTTGCTGGACTTTATGTTTTTAGTGTTTGTGTACTAAAATGTTTTTACAATGGTAAAAGATCTTAACATATTCCTGTAGAAACTCTGCCACAGTAAGATTCATTGCAAGTAGTTTCCCAGTTTCTCATTTGCTTTCTGGGTTTTTGTTCTTTGGTTTGTATGTGTTTTTATTTTAAATTGCTAAAACTCCTGGTCTTCCCTCTTGAAATTCCTCCTTGCTCCAGGAACAGCACCCAGCAGCAGATAACAGAAGTGTGCAAGCTTGGAGTACAAGAGAAGAGGTCTCACCCGATGTGAGGCACTTATCCTACCCGTTTTGCAGGCACGTGCACACAGCCCGCCTTCCTGAGTGGCCGCAAAGTCCTGGAGGGTCGAGCCTCCGCCTCCGTCATTTCTAAATATCCCCAGAAAGAGTTCAGTAAATGTCTCGTTAAATGGAAAAATACAAATTCACACACATGTACTTTATCAGCTTTACACACATTTTTCCAAAGGGCCCAAGGCCCTGAATATTTATTAGTTCTAATATACTTAATATTTTCTCTTTTTACTTGTTTACATTTGGCAATAAAACTTACTTCTTGTACATATGAAAAAAATGATTTTTAGCTAAGAACTAGCATTATACCTAAACATTTCAAAAATAAATGTAATCAACAAGAAAGTGTCTTGCAAAAGACATCTTCTGTAATGTATCATCTGTGGGTTTTTCCTCTTCCACTCATTTTTCTATAACATACAGGAAGCATCACAAGTATGTCATAAGGAACTTCTCTTCTACTATTGAAATAACCCATAAATAAATCAAGGGAATCCCCAACTGCAGGTGACTAGGTACTGTTTCCATAGTCAGCAAGCTGGAAATTGGCTTTGAGTTAGGTTATTCACAGTCATTCAGAAACTGAATCTTAGAGGAAAAGCAATGGATTTGATCCAAAAGAACATGGACTATCTCACTAGCATTAGAGTGAGATGAGAATCACCATTATGTAATTTTACTTTAAGAAAAATTAAAGCTTTATATTTTCTTTTGCTTTTCTCTTTCTTTCTTTCTATTTCTTTTTCTTTTTGGAACCAGGGATTAAACCCAGGAATGCTTACCACTGAGCCACCTCCCCAGCCCTTTTTAATATTTCACTTAAAGACCGGGTCTCACTCGGTTGCTTAAGACCTGGCTAATTTGCTGAGGCTGGCTTTGAACTCACCATTCTCCTGCCTCAGCCTCCTGAGCCTCTGGGATTATAGGCATGTGCCACCACACCTGGTAACGCTTCATATTTTCAACATATGCCATATGAAACACTATTTCAAAAAAAAAAAAAAGGAAGCTCTAACTTTGTAGTGATCACAAAGATTTCTGTTTTTCCTTCATTTCCAGGGTTATGGCTCTCAGTACTATTCTCAAGGGGCCACATAAACTCCTGTTTGGGGGAAATAGCACTGTGGATGAGAGTCCTTAGTGGATAAAAGCTTGCCAATCACTCCTCCCACTGTTTATTTTAAAATGGCCCGTTGGGGTGAGGGAGGGAAGGAGCTACTTTCACCAGTGGAAAGATTTCAGATGGATTCCGTCGTCCCCTTGCCCATTCCTGTCTGGAGACCCTGTGTCCCCATCAGCATTCAGGGTCCTTTCTTCCTCACCATGCCCCAAGTCAGCGCTCATTAGAAACAACAAATCCTGCATTGGATAGTCTGTCCCCTGCCCTTTCCTTCGGGTCACTGTAAAGGCTGTGGTTGCTGCACCTCTGTCCTGAACTGGGTGTTTGAGATCCTAAGCCATGATCTTCATCCTTAGGTCCTCGATGCCATCGAAGGCGTCCATTCCGTATCAAATCCATCCTGTGACATCGCCACGTGATGTCCCAGTACCTCCTCCACCCACTCCCAAAGCCCCTCAGTCCATGAGTCCATCGGGAGTGAGGCCTGCTCTCCTTCCCTTCACTTGGACTGACCCAGCTTGTCACCAAGTAGCCTCTTCACAGGAACTGTTCCGGAAACTTCTTCCAGAAGAACAGAGCACACCAGTCTGTGCTGACTTCTGCTTCATTAGCAACTGCCACCACCGACAGACATATATTCCCTGTTACAAGTCTAGCTGGACTCTGATCTTGGAGCACTGACTTCACAGAAAGGTCTTTAATTCTTGCTCTTATCCTCCTGACATGAGGGAAGACATCATGCAAGGACCTTAACGTGATGACTTACTGTCTCCCCTGTCTGGAAGTGAGGCTGTGTCTCCAGCCAGTCTACCTATGCAGTGTCTCACCTGGAAATCCTTCCACATGTGCAGAGACGCAGTGAACAGTGTCCCAGCAATGAATTTCCAAGTGGTCTTTCCCAGCTACTTTCACGCCCTCCAAATTGAAATGCATAAGAAAAAATAAAAGGCGAGCTAGTAATTCATGAAGTGGAAGAGATAGTTCACATTATAAAAGTGGTACAGACTAATGCTGCAAGTAGATGACCTTTAATCAACTTTAAAGAGGAAATAAAAATACACGAGAAATTTTATGTACTTCAAGATTCGATCCCTCAGATAAAAATGTGGTGCCTCCATACACATTGGGAAGGAGATAAGAATGAGTTTTTTGCTTTGTTTTAATACTTGTACACGACAAATCTTGAAGTTAGACATTTATCCAATGTGGAACTAAATTTCTTCTATTCAACTTTGAACTGTACTTTGGTAGGCAAATGAAATAATCAGGTATCAAGCATTCGGTAGGTATTTCTTGTATCCTATATAACAGGCATTCTTTCAGATACTGGGGTGAAAGCATCTAAAATATAGGTATGATTTCACAGCTCAGAGAAATAGAGAGCTCAGGGGGCATATGTTCTAGTGGGAAGACAGACGATAAGGAATGAAACAAATGAGAAAAATTTCAGGTAGTGCCACAGGCTGGGAAGACTATAAGCCAGGACACTGTGATGAAAGAAAGAGGGAATATGTTGGGCAGGGGAACAGACCAAACTCAAGAGTCCTTCAGAAACAGCTGGCATAGAAATTTACTGCCAGAAACAATTATGTAACAACTAGGTATTTTGGAGGGGGCAGAGCAAGATGGAAACTAAGATCCTCCAAAGATCCTCGATCTCAACAGGTACAGGGATGTGACCAGCTGATCATGCACCAAACTACCTTCACGAGAGCTAAAGAAGGCAGGAGAGAGACCACAGTTGAGCCAGGCTTAGGAGTGCATGCCTGATTCCAGCAACTCGGAAGGCTGGGCAGGAGGATTGTGAGTTTGAGGCCAATCTGAGAAATTTAGCAAGATTCTCTTAAAATAGAATTTTTAAAAAGGGTGGACGGGGGCTGGGGATGTGGCTCAAGTGGTAGCGCGCTAGCCTGGCATGCGCGCAGCGCTGGGTTCGATCCTCAGCACCACATACAAATAAAATAAAGATGTTGTGTCCGCCGAAAACTGAAAAATAAATATTTTTTTAAAAAAGGGGGTGGACGGTATAGCTCAGTTGTACAGCACCCCTTGGTCAAACCCCCAGTGCAAAAGAGAGAGACAGGGAGAGAAAGAGGGAGAGAGAGAGAGAAAGAAAGAGAAAGAGGGAGGGGGAGGCCTCCTAGTCGCTGACTTTATTATAATAAAATGAAAAGCGGAAGGACAGCAGCCTCCCCGGCTGGTGGTAGAGCACAGAAGCCAGGGCAGGACTTGGACCTGGAGCTCAGTGCTGCACCCTCCATGTAAGACCTGACACAGGCAGAGACCAAAGGCCCATGCCCAGGCCAGAGCTCTAGGGCCTGGCCAGGCATCAGCAGCAGACCTGCACACCAGTGGGACAGGCGCATGTGTCATCCTGCATCATTGCCAGCCCTGGAGTGGGCCCCAAGCACCCTTCCTCCAGACATTGCCGGTCCTGCTGGCTGCAGGCTCAGCTGTGGCCCAGATTAGTGTCATGCTTAATAGCCAGAGCACTGTCTTACCACCCTTTCTCCATGCTCAGTTGTCCCCACAGCAGCCCACATGGAGGAAGACTCTGTTTTCTGAGCATAGACCAGGGCACAGATTGGGTCGTGGAACTCAGTGCCACGATGGTGAACCCTAACCCTGCAAAGACACTAAAAGCCTCTAACCCCAGGTAAGTAACCATGGACAGAACCTCTGGAACAGCATCAGCCTCAGGAAGGGAATGCAGCCCCAGTCTATTTGACTTCTGTTCCTCTCAGCTCCACCTGTGGGTGGCTTCAGTGGCCTTGGACCATGAGTCCACCTCAGCAATAGGCAGCCCATAGCACTGGGCCATTGGTCTTACCCCAGTGCTATGTGGATCTCAGTGGTGTGTGGTCTTAGCTTACAGCGTTGGTGCCACAGAAGTGGCATAGGAACTTGTAACTAGTTCCTCCAGCCTAGAGCCAGGCAGAATCCTATAGTGCCCGACTAGGACACTGACTATAGATAAGGAATCTGGGCCTATTGCCCATCCCAAGGACATGCTTGAGGGCATGAACTTCCTTTTGAAGTGATCCACTAGTTCTTGATGAAAAGCATACCAGCTGCAGAACTGGGGCAAACCTAAGCCTGGGTTGCCCTCTTGTACTGAAATGGTAACAACACACCTGTGGCAAACAGACTTGGCACCATCAGTGCTAAGATTATGGAAGTGACAACAAATCTGAGAAAACAGGCAGCCTACTTAGAATATCTGGAAATACAGGCACAGAAAAAGCCAAATTAGGAAGACTAGAAAAAAATACTTTATTCTTCAATTCTCACATGATGTTGCACACCAAACATAAGGAACTTTCAAGAGACCATCACCTCACTTATCAGTCAAAATAAGGTGCCCCAAAACTGCCAAGATAGTAATCAGTATGGATAAACTCTCAGGTTGAGAATTTGAAATAGCTGCTTTAAGGAAATCCAATAAAATTGAAATAAAAAACAGAGAAACAACTCAACTTAATAAAGAAACTTAACAGAGATGGAAGCAATTTTTAAAAATTTTTAAAATTTTAAAAATTGCTGAGGATGTAACTCATTGGTAGAACACTCACACGGAATATACAAGGCCCTGGGTACAACCTCCTGCACCACAAAAATATATTAATTAATTAAATTATAAATGTATAAACAACACCAAAAATCATTGAGCTGAAAAATACACTAAGTGAAAGTAAAAGTATAATAGAAGGCATTAATAACAGGATAGATCAAACAGAAAAATTATTGAGTTTAAAGATAGGCTTTTCCAGAGGAAAAGAAAAGAAGAAGGAATTTAAATGATGAAAGTCTACAGGAACTTTGGGACAACATTTAAAAAGTGAACACTCAGGCAATTGGGACTCAAAACAAACTTGAGCATACTAAAGGGTAGAAAGCTTATTCAAAGCGATGATAACAGAAAACTTCCCAAATCTAGAGAAGGATCCAAATATTCAGATATAGAAAGATCAAAGGTCACCAGTCAGATTTGACTCAACCAAGTATACCCCAAGACATGTTATAATCAAGCTCTCAAAAGTGAAATATGAAGAGATTTTGAAGACTCTAAGAGATAAAGAAACAACTCACTAGATTGTCCCTATTCTCCTAACAGCAGCTTCTCAGCAGAAGCATTTCAGACCAGCAGAGAATGGCATGAGATTGTCACAGTACTAAAGAGAAACAACTTCCAACCCAGCCAGTTTATCCTGTGAAATCATGAGAGTTAAGGAATTCCCAGAGGAAAAAAAAGAAAAGACTAAATCCCCAACAGATCTGTTCTATAAAAAAAATGCTAAAAGGACTTATTGAAACTGAAAAGAGGAGACATAGTGAATAGGAACAAAACACCGGAAGGTATAAACTTCAAAGGCAAGAATAACTATACAGGTGAATTCATTCTAAAATTTTAAGCACTTTGCATAAACCATTTATATATTTAGTATAAAGACATAACAAACAAGAAATTAACATGTTAAGAAGTAGGCAATGTAGTAAATATAAAATGAGACATCAGAAATTCAAAATGGGGGAAGGAATAGAGACCAAGAAAGGGGGGTTTATTAGTATGTTTTGTTTCTTTTGTTTGTTTATTTCCTTTCTTACCATTACAGTTATGTTAAGTTGCTATCACTTCAAAATAGCCTGTTATAATCCAGAATATTTGTAAGCCTCTTGGTAACCACAAAAAAAATTTTGTAGTAGACAAATCAACAACAATAAGCAAGGGATCAACACCTCACCAGAATAAATTACTTAACCACAAAGAAAGACTGTGAGAGAGAAAGAAAAAAGTAACTACAATTGTTAGAGTCTGTAAACAAGTCTGGATGGCACCTGGCAAAATGCCAGAGGGAGTGGTTTGTGAGGTGGAGCCAGCAAGCCATTAAGTGTGGAGATTTCTTATTGGTTGACTGCTGTATCTAGTTTATGTTAATTAAGATAAGCTGTGTGGAATGTATAAATACCCCTCCTGTCCTACAATAAACGGCTCCTACTCCTGCTATATCAATCTGCACAAGCTGTTCGTCACCCCCCGGTTATTTGTAGGACAGGAGCGGTATTTATACATTCCACACAGCTTATCTAATTAACATAAACTAGATACAGCAGTCAACCAATAAGAAATCTCCACACTTAATGGCTCGCTGGCTCCACCTCACAAACCACTCCCTCTGGCATTTTGCCAGGCGCCATCCAGACTTGTTTACAGACTCTAACATACAATAAAAACTAGAAAACAAGTTACAAAAGTGCTATAAAGATTATTACCTAATGTAAATGGATTAAATTCTCCAAGCAAAAGATATAGTGACTGAATATATTAATTTTAAAAAGACTTAACTATTTGTTCTAATTGTTACTGAGAAGAAACTCACTTCTACTCCAAGGACACACATAGAAAGTGGAGAGATGAAATAAGGTATTCCATAGAAATGGAACCAAAAATAGAGCTGTAATAGCATTACTCATATGAAATGAAATAGACTTTAAATGAAAAGCAGTAAAAAGAGACAAAGAAGGTCACTACATTGATATNAAGAAATAAATATTCTCTCTCTCTCTCTCTCTCTCTCTCTCTCTCTCTCTCTGTCTCTCCTCTCTCTCTCTCTCTTTAAAAAAAATAATTTAAAAAAAAGATTTCCTGCAACAAATGCAAAAAGAAACACAACATACCAAACTTATGGGATACAAAAAAAGCTGTATCAAGAGGAAAGTTTATAGGTATCAATGCCTACCTACATGAAAGAAGCAGAAAATTCACGAATAAACAATTTATCATTTCAACTTAAGAAAATAGAATCACAAGAACAAACCCCAAATTATTAGCAAGAAAGAAATTGTAAAGATCCAAGAAGAAAAAGATTAAATAGAGACTAAAAATGTAATACAAAAGATCCATAAAATTAAGAATGGGTTCTTCAAAAAGATAAACAAAATTGTCAAACCAAATTCAACTGAAAATTAATACAATTTTTCACCATGATCAATTGGGATTCATCCCAAAGATTCAAGAGTGATGCAACATGCACAAATCAATACATTTGATATACCACCATCAACAGATGGAAGGACAAAAAACATATATCATCTCAATAGATGTAGAAAAATATTTAACAAAACTCGACATCATTTATTATAAAAACACAACAAATTAGGTACAGAAAAAAAATCTCAACATTATAAAGATCTCAACATTATAAGAGCTGGGAGATAATATAAAACAAAAGGGGAAAAATAAAAATCTGTCTAAGATTTGAAACAAGACTTTGATTTTCTATAAAAGACATGAGTGCTCAAGTTTACCATGTTTCATTCTACATGCTAATAAAAATCTTAGAGAAATTAGGCAAAAAAGAAATAAAGTTTGGAAAAAAAGTCCAATTTGTCACTATTTGAAGATATTGTGATCTTATATATGGAAAATCCCAAAGACTCCACTAAAAAAAAACTTAGAACTGATAAGCAAATTTTGCACAATTGCAGAATACAAAAACAATGTACAAAAATCAATAGCATTGCTACACACCAGAGTAACTGTTCTCAAACAAGAAAGCTTTCTCATTTATGATATCTACAAAAAATAATAAAATACTTAGAAATAGATTTAAGCAAAAAGGTGAAGGATCTTTACAATGAAAACTATGAAACACTGATGAAAGAAATTGTGGGTGAAAAGAAAAGACATACCATGTTCATGGATTGAAGAATAATTATTATTAAAATATTTATACTCTCCAAAGCAATCTACAGATACAATGCAATCCATAACAAAATACCAGTGACATTTTTCATAGACTAAAAATAAAACTAAAGTTTGTATAAAATTACCAAAATATTCCAAAAAAAGCCAAAGCCATACTGAATAAAAAGAATAAAGCAAGGTGCATTACACTACCTAATTTCAAAATATAAGAAACAAATGTAAAATAATCAAAACAGCATAGTATTGGATAAATACATAAATACACACACACACACACACACACACATACACAAACATGGGGCAAAATACAGAGCCTAGAAGTAAACCTACCCATCTACAGCCAATTGATTTTCTATATAAGTTCTAAGAGCATCACTGGAAGTAGAGTGGTTCTCAGGAAATGGTCCGGAGAAAACTGGGTATCCACAGGAAGAGGAATGAAACTAGGTCCCTATCCCTCACTATTTACAAAAGCTGACTGAAAAGGAAGCAGAGGTTTAAATGTAAGACCTAAAACTATGAAATTACTCAAAAAAAACAAGGGAGAAATGTTTCAGAACCTTGGAACTGGCAAGGGAATTTTGGAGAAGACCCCAAAAGCACAGGAAATGAAAGCAGAAATAGACAAGAAGAAAAACCTCAAACTAAAAACTTCTGCCCAGCAAAGAAACAATCATCAGAGTGAAGTGACAGCCCACAAAAAGGGAGAAAATGTGACCATGGGTGAACATCCAGAATGTATGAGGAACTCCAAAGCTCAAGAGCAAACACAAATAACCTGATTAAAAAGTGGGCAACCGGCCTCAGAAGACATCGTCAAAGGAGGACATGAAAATGGTCAACAGGTATGTGAAAAAGTGCTCCATATATCACTAATCATCAGGGAAATAAAAATCAAAACCACAAGGAGATATTGAAAGGCCAAGGCTCATCAGAGATTAAAACACACACACAGATAGCAGTGGCAAAGATGAAGCGCTTTACTGCAAGCTGGTGCTAGTTTATATAGAAAGTGAGAGTCAGTTATCTTAAACCAGGAAGCTCCCGGGGCCAATCATAGTAAAGGTCAGGTCATCACCTACGGTGCATGTACGTCCGCCCTGCATAAGATTCATGGGGGGCACAAACTGTCTATGATCACGGAAGACGGGAGGGCCAATTAGAAGGTTTTCAAAACAACTTGTTATCTGCCCACTGGCAACTTGCCCGCTGCCATATAGCATTAGGGGCTCCTTATCTGAAAGGCACGGGGAGTTCTCAGGGAGACTCCCAACAGATATCACCTTATCCAACAAGAATGACAATTACCAAAAACATAAAGAAGCAAGTGCTAGTGAGAAAGTGGAGGAAAGCCACACCACTGGTGGAAATTCAATTAGTGAAGCCATTATAGAACCCAGCATGGATGATCGTCAGGTAATTAACAACACAACTACCACAGGACGCAGCTCTCCCACACTTGGTGTGAACCCCCAAAGCAAATGAACCAGGTATGCTTAGGAGACATCTGCACGGCCCTGCCTGCTGCATCACTGTTCACAGTAAGCATGCAACAGAAACAGCCCTCATGTCCATCAACTGATCCAGAAATGTGGAGCACCCACTCAGTGGACTCCCTTCAGTCTCCAAAGAGAATGAAATCCTGACGTCTACAACATGGATTGAGCTGCAGATTGCTGTGTTAAGTGAAGTAAGTCAGGCACTGAATGAGAAGTACCTCACGATCCTACTCACATGTGGAATTTTAGAAAGTTGTTCTCACGGAAGTTGAGACAGGAACACTGGTTACCAGAGGTGAGGGTAGAGGGGAGGAGGGGAGAGGGTGATCAGTGGCTACTCAATTAGAGAGGAGCAGACAGGTGTGGTGTGCTCTTGCAGGGTGAGTGTACGTGACAGTTGTGTTCTGTACATCTCCAACAGCTGGAAGAGAGGATCGGGAACATCTCACCTTTAGTAAAGTGATCAGGGCTTAAGGAGACAGATATATCCAACCTGATTTCAACATTATGTGGTATAGATTATGTGTACTGGAGTGTTACGTGGTAACCCATTAGTATGATAATTTTTTTTTTTTTATGTTTCTACCAGTTGGAATGAACTTAAATTAAAAATGTTAAAAACTGGGCAACTTATATAAAACATTTATTTGTAGGCATTCAGCAGGCTTGTGAGCCGTAAAGGAAGATGATTCTAATCACCCAGTTTTCTCTCTGAGGGCAAAAGAGAAGGACGCTCATTCAGTGAAAGAGATTAGAGTTGTCAGGTGCCCAGCAAGTGAGGCTTAAAGGGCAGGGAATTAGAGAAGAAAAACCTGCCGAAAGGGACCCGTTTGCTCAGCTCTAAGTATTCCTCGTAGGTCCTGCACGGGCAGGGTGAGACTCCCAGAGGACCAGTAGTGGACAGCCTGTATTCAAGAGCCACAGCACACACAGCCAGTGTGAAGTCGGGGTTCAGACTCAGCAGCCAATTAGGTGCTATAAACTCCTGGGCCTCTAGCTGGGAGTCCAGAAGAGACTCATCCTAGAGTCAGGCCTGATCCAAGGAGTGAGGGCACAGATTTTAAATTAAGTGAAGTTACCTGTTTTACCAATTTTTAAATTACTTTTGTCATTAGTGAAAATCTAAAGAGTCTGCTCCCTGATTAATATTGTAAATACTTTTTTCTCAATCTAGAAAATTAAAGTTGCATTTACTTTGAAAGATTTTGATCTTTTAAGAATTTTTATTTTACTAAAAAATAAAATATTATTATCCATCTTGTAATATGAATTTCAAATTTATGAATTCTTATAAGTATACTAGTTCCTGGTAGAAATATCGCATCTTTAAGAAATAATTGGGTGGGTGGGGGTGCAGGATTCGTATTGGCTCAAGTGATGGTGAGCACAGGGAGGGTCCCTGCGGTCAGTCCAGAGTGTGTGAAGAGCACAGAGATGAACCAGTTCCACGGTGCACTTTCACAATTCCTGAGGATTAATCTATGACTTACACCACACTTATCTGAACATTGATGAATGTCAGAGCTTTGATTTACTTTGACTTGCCCAGAGGTAAAATGCAACCATTTTTATTTGCTTAATTCTGATTGCACTTCTCTTTAGAGGTCAGACTCGTTCTTTGTACTTTCTGCTTTAAAATATCACATCTTCCTATAGTCCCTAATACAGCCTCTCCCCAGATGCCACTGAGATCTTCCTGACAACACTCCAGAAATGAGAGAATTTGTAGTATCAATGAAAATGATGATTAAAAAATATTATGACTCCAAAAACACACAGAGCTCAATAGGAAGAAATCCAAACCAAAGTCAGTCACCAGGCCTCAGCATGCAGTTCTTCACTGAAGGGCCTCAGAAGAGACGTGAAGAGTCTGATCTCTTCGTAGACACTTTAAAGAAGTCTCTATCAGAAAGCTGGGTCTGCACAAAGCAGAACACCTTCTGCACTTGAAAAGACCTATGAATACAGGCTGAAAATTCTCACTCAGATAATCAGCGCTTACATACACATTTGCAATTAACTAAGATTCAGGAAGAAGAACCAAAAGTAGCCGAGCAAACAATACAAGTGTCTGCAAATGCTGGGACATGTCCTCTAGTTGGCAAAGGAAGGGTTGAGACAGTTTATTGGACTTCCAGGCAAAGGAAGAAGTTTTCAAGATTCAGAAAACACTCTCTTAAAACTAAGGACAATAAGCCAATCCCACAAAACCAAAGGCCACATGTTTTCTCTAATATGCAGATGCTAATTCACAATAAGACAGGGGGGCACTAGGGAAGAATAGTGTTACCTTAGATTAGGTAGAGGGAAGTGAAGGGAGGTCAGGGGAGGGGAGGGGAGGGGGCAGATAGGAAAGACAGTAGACTGAAACAGACATGATTACTGTGTGTATATATGTGACTGCATGACCAATATGATTCTGCAACATGTGCACTCATAAAAATGAGAAATTATACCCCATCTATGTATGATATATCAAAGTGCATAAATGCATTCTACTGTCATGTCTAACTAATTAAAACAAAATTTTTTTTAAAAAAAGAGCCACTTTCCGGGGGGGGGGGGGGGCACTAAGCAATCATTGTCTGGCAATAAAGGAAANTAATAATTATAAATGTAGCAAAAAATGAAAGTTTAAAATCAATGTTTAAACATTTTGTGTGTGTGTATGTGTGGTGCTGTGGATTAAACCCACGGCCTTATGCATGCGAGGCAAGCACTCTACCACCTGAGCTATATCCCCAGCCCTCATTGATTAAAATCAGTATTTAATCTGAAATGATTGTGAATGAAAAACTAAAAAAAAAAGTCCTAATTTTGTGATTTGGAGCAGTGCAATTCAGTATCTACTGACCATAACTTTTTGCATGCTATTGCATTATTGTTTGAATCAACCTAGACTTGTTTTGTTTATCTGGTAAATTTTGGATTAGAATTAAAACAAGAAGTTAAGATAATTGCAAAATCAATGCACAAAAATGCCATATTAAGATAAATATTGACATGGTTAGGATATGACAAATATCGGTATGGTTTGTATACGGTTAATGCATGAATATTCAGAGGTGAAATGATTTGATTATGAGAGATGTTACCTGATCAGTGAATGAATCTATTTGATGGATTCATTCTTGGAATTGATTACTAGGTGGCAATGGTAGGTCACGGAGGACATATCCTTGGGTATTTTATCTTGTCCCTAGCTCCATGCTCTCTCTGCTCCCTGGGTGTCATGAGCTGGGCAGTTTTCCTGTGCCACATCCTTCCTCCATGACTTTCTGCTTCATCTCAGGCCCAGAACAAAGATGGCAGCCCACTATGGAATGAATCTATGAAACCATAAGCCCAAAATAAACTCTTCCTCCTTTGAGATTTTTTTTCTATTCTAAACTTCTTCATTAGTGCATTCTAGTTATCCATAATAGTGGGGCTTGTTTTTATACAGGCATGGAACATAATTTGCTTTGTTTCAGTCCCCAGGCCTTCTTTTTTCCCTCCCCTCCATAAACCACATTTCTCTTCCTCTACTCATTTGGCCTTCCTTTTATTTATTTGTGTAATTTTAATTGGTGCTTTTAGTTATACATTAATGTTGAACCAAACTTGCATCTCTGGGTAAAACACAGTTGATTATAATATACTTTCTCCTTCTCCTTCTCCTTCTTCTGATGGTACTGGGGATTGAACCCAGGGACACTTAACCACTGAGCAATATCCCCAGTGTTTTTTTTTTTTTTTTTTCTTTAAGAGACAGGCTCTCTGCAAGTTACTTAGCGCCTCACTAAGTTGCTGGGCCTGGCTTTGAACTCGTGATCCTCCTGCCTCAACCTCCTGAGCCACTGGAATTACAGGTGTGCACCACTGAGCCCAGCCTACTATCTTCTTAATGTGCTTTTTAATGCAGTGTGGTAATATCTTAAGGACTTTTGAATCTATGTTCATTGAGGATATGATCTATAATTTTCTTTCTTTGATTTTCTTTGATTTTTTATATCAGGGTGATACTGCCTTCATAGAATGAACTTGGCAGTGTTCCAGCCCTTCCTATTTCATGGAATAATTTGAGGATCGTTGGAATTAGTTCTTTTGTAAAGGTCTGGCAGAACTTGGAGGATCCAGTTAGTCCTGAGCTTATCTTTATTGGAAAGCTTTTTAATACTGCCTTCAACGTCATTTCTTGATATTGGTCTGTTGATGTTTTCTATTTCCTCATTGTTCAACTTGGTTACATCATATGTGTCTAGAAATTTGCCAATGATTTCTGTATTTTTCAATTTATTGTATTATGCATTTTCAAAATAGTTTCTATTGATCCTCTAACTTTTATAAATGTCTGCGGTGATATCTTATTTTTCATCTCTCATTTAGTTCCTTCAGGTCTTCTATCTCTTTTGCTTAGTTTGGCTAATGGTTTATTGATATTGGTTCTCATTTCAAAGAAACAACTCTTTGTTGCATTGATCCTTTATTTTTTTAAATAAATTCTCAAGTTCATTAATTTGAACTCTGATCTTAATTATTCCTATCTTCCACTTATATTGGAATTAGTTTTTTCTTCCTTTTCTAGGGCCTTAAAGTATAACATTAGGATTTTTGTTATATGGGAATCTTTCCATTTTTTAATGCAGGCATTCAATGTAATAAACATTCCTCTTAGAACTTTCTTCATACTATCCCAGAGATTTTGAATGATGTATCTCTGTTTTTATTTTTAAGAATTTTTGCCTTTCTCCTATGATTCATTCCTCTTTCAAAATGTATTATTTAATCTCCATGTATTAAAATGATTTCTGTTTTTTATCTTTCTATTGGTTTCTAATTTAACTCCATTATAATCTGATGAGATGCAAAGAATTATCTACATTTTTTACATTTGCTAAGACTTACTTTATGCCCCCAAATTTTATCTATTTTAAGGAATGTTCTATGTGCAATTGAGAAAAAAGTTAATTCCATTATTGATGAAAGAAATATTCTGTAGATGTCTGTTAGATCCATTTGGTTATAAGTATTTTTTAGTTTTGAAGAGTCTTTATTTATGTCTGAATGACCTAATAAATACAGAAGTGTGTTGAAATTACCCAATATTATTGCATTTGGGTCTATTTGAATCTATATATTGAGAAGAGTTTGTTTTATGTTCATAGTTCACTGACAGTTGGAGCACAAAAATTTATAATTAATATATCTTTCTTTTGAGATTACTTATTTAACAAGTATGAAGTAACGTTTTTTGTGTCTTGGAGCTTGAATTATACTTTGCCAAATACGAGACTAGCTGTTCCTGTTTGTTTGGGGATGCCATTTGCGTGGTATGCCGTTTTTCATCTTTGCCTATAATATGAGTCTCTTGTAAATACAGGATTGTGTATTTTTTTAATCCATTCTGCCAATCTATGTCCTTTGATTGGAGAATTTAAACTTCTTACATTCAATGTTGTTATGTGATTTTTATTTCATGCCATTTTAATTTATTTCTAATGCTTAATTAAGTCTTGATTTCCTTTAGATGAGCATTGTACTAATGAAATTTATTCATAATCTGGCTCATATTTTTTATTTATTCTGCATAAAATAATTCATTGAGTATGTTTTCTAGTGTTCAATCAGTGATTACAAATGACTTCAGTTTCTGCTTATCATGGGAAGATTCTGTTTCATCTTCAATTCCAAAAGATAGTTTCTCTAATATAGTAGTCTTGGTTGGCACTCCTTATTTTTTAGGACTTGGCATTTGTCACATCCTCCTGGCTTTTAAGGTCTTTGCTAAGAAATTCAACAGAAAACCTAATTAAGCCAATTAAATATGACCTGCAATTTTTCTCTTTGTGTTTTAAAATTCTGTACTTCCCCTGTATATTAGGCATTTTAATTATAATGTGTCTTACAGAAAATATTTTTTGATCTTTTCTATTTGGATTTCCAACTGCCTCTTGCATTTCCATCTCATTCTTAAGGTTTGAAAAACTTGCTGTTATTATTATTTCACTGAACAAATTGTGATTCCCTTAGTTTGTATTTTGATGCCCTCTTTTACAGAAATGATCCTTAGATTTGATCTCTTAATTTTATCTCAATTTTCTCAAATATTGTGGTCATAATCTCTTTACATATTTTATTTTGGACTTTATTTTCAAGATAATGTAATTTGACTTGAGGTCTAAGAATCTATCTTCTATGTGACCTAATGTATTGATGTTTCTTTCAACTGACTTTTTATTTGATTTATTGAGTCTTTCATTTCCAAAATTTCTCTTTGGTTCTTTTTTTCAGAAACTCTCTTTAACAACGTATCAATCACTCCCTGTATTTTCCCTTTTAGTTCATTCCTTAGATTTTTTTTCAGTTCATTGAACATTTTAACTATAAATTTTCTAAATTCCTTACCTTACATTTCCTCCACTCTGGTGTAAATGTGACCAATTGTTGATGTGTTGTTGACTGTTTAGGGTGACTTGTTTCCTTGATTTCATATTGTTTTTATGTCTGTTCATTTGTTGGGTTGATTACATCTTCTACTTTTAGGCAGGGGAATATGTATTGAGCTTCTTTCTCTTAAGTGTCCCAGACTGGGTGAATATCCAAGGATTAATACTGCCACTCCATGTGTACCCTCTGCTATCCTCACTATCAGCACCATTTTGAGAAAAAGATACTAAATACTATTAACTGCAGTCAGTTCAGAGCCAAGGCATGTACTAGTAAACCTTAAGGGCAGGGATGGGGGGAGCTTATTGAAAATGCTGTCCACAGTTCCTCTAATCTAAGTATAAAATTATAGTAATGCTTTTAAGTAGATTGAGAAATTAGTTATTAATTATTGTAAAATTTCTATTTCACATACAGGAGTTGTAAAGGCAGAAAAGAAAAAAAATGGGCAAAAAGAGAAAAAATAATAGAAACTAAGATAAAAAGAAGAAAAATGAGATACAGGTATGAGACAGAGTAAGTAATATAAGAGGGAAGAGACTAGGAACAATTGTAAACCTGAGCTAAGAAAGCAATGATAGGAAGAATGATTCTAGTCAATGTTTTAAAACATTAGAATGTTATTAATAGGGTTGAGAGTTGCAATATTTAATAATAAGGAACCATTTATCAATTAAGTATGAGAAGTAATATCTGTAAGATCAAAGTTAACAGTAGAGCTATTTATGATATTCCATGCCAAGGCAGGTAGATTTCTTACTGTTTCCGTTTTAGATTTCAGAAGGATTGGGATCTTCAGATGCCCACTATCCTTCAGCTTTACCTCCAAGTTTTCCCGTGTTTGGAGGTAGGGAACACATCAGCTCTACTCTGATACAGTTCTAGGAGGACCCTCTGATCCGGTACCAACTAGCTTTCTGTTAGGTTGGAGGAGATGGTCCCTAACTGTGACTTAGCAGCCTGGTTACTTTAAGAGGGTGTAGTCATATGTGCCTCTGTGAAGTAGAGTTCTGTGTATCCTGTGCTGTCAAATCTCGTGTGGAGTCCCCAGTGCATATTTCTCACAGGGTGTGATGGTCTAAGGTGGAATATCACCTGGACAGTGTGGTGCTGGGGGCACATGAGGGGGTGTCGTGTTGCTGTCCCCTTTCAAAGGCACAGGTCACAGGTTGTGGGCTTGTATCTACCTAGGCACACTGGCAGTGGCTGATATTTGTGGAGTACACCTCTGTAAGACCCTTTGTGGGGTGCATTGCCCTTGTGTGTGTGCTGAGGTTCTCTGCTGGCTGCTTGGGGCTACCCTTAGGAACTGTTGTCTATGGGCCTGTGCATCTGAGTGAGAATCGAGCCACCCAGGTGCACCAGGACTCACAGCTGTGGGCCCTCCTAGAGGTGCTGGGGCACAGGAGCTACTTCCGTGGTTGCTATGGTTTTCTGTGCTGCATCTGCTGGTCATTTCTTTTGGAGATAAGGGTGGTGCAGGTTGACGACTCGGGTGTTGCTCACTTCTGAGGAACTCTGAGCCCCACAGGGGCTTCTTTGGAGTTGCATACAGCCAGGTGGTTGTGGGTGCAGTCTCTCTGGAAAGTCCATAGCACATGTCCTCCACCTGGCTGGTGTAGAGCCCGAGCAGATCACCAGGGTTTTAACTGTCACTGTGACAGGGGTGGGACGCCAGCTGGCCTGTCCTTGCCTGAGTTCCTGTGAAGGCTGTGGGGAGTGCTGAGGTGGGGTCAGCCTTCCCGGAGTGGTCTGCTCTCAGTCAGCCCCAGTCCACTCCCCGTGTCCAGAGTGAGGGGATGGAGCCGGGGAGCCTTTGGCCAGCAGCAAGCCTCTGCAGTTCCTTCTGGGTGTACTGCTGAGCCAGCTCATTCCAGGGGCAGTCCCTCTGGCTTTATGTGCTGCTATCTGAGTGAAGGGAGAAGCTCTTCTTATTCTAGGGGGGCTGGCTGGCTACGGACTCCAGAAAAGGGCTGCCACGCTGACTCAGCTTTCAGTCCACAACTGGGGTTAAACTGGGTCAGCTCCTTCACTGTCTTCACTGCCTCTGTCCAGGTTTGACTTGGTCATTCCAACAGCCATTAAGGAAGTGAGCGTACAGGCCTTTCTCTTCTCTGTCTCTGTGATTCCTCCCTGCTAATCCCACCTGGTCAGGGTTTGGGATCCAGGCTGTCCTTATTCTCTGCTCTGGTTCCCAGCTCCAGGTCCTCCAGGCTCAAGCTGAGAGGCGGAGAGTTTGCTCAGCCACCCACCTCTCTGGTCAGCTGCTCTTTCCCTGCTCCCTTTCTGGCTCTGGAGGGGTCAGAAGTGCTGCCTGCCTAGATCCAAACTGCCACTGTCCCAGTTCCTAAAGTTGTTCTTGTCAGAGAGTTTGGTGGCAGGGCTGGAAAGGTGACCAACACAACTGTATTTGTACATATGCTGTGAAATACTCAGGGCTACTGTTGCAGGGCCGGGTACCTAACCATGGGAGCAAAGAAGCCTTATTTAGGCAGACTGGCTGAAGGCTCCTCCTGGAGTGGAATGGTTCCCAAACCGTTCACAAGGCCACTAACCTCTGTGCACATAGTGTGTTCTCAAGATAAAAGGAAAATAAAAACTTTTGAGAAAGGTAAAAAAATCTTCCAGTCTTTACTAATTGGTCACTTGCGTGTAAAGCATATTAATAAAGCAATACTGATAGTTATTCTCATCAAATCTTTGATGTTCTGCTGATCAATAGATGATGTCAGATGTCACATGTGAAGAGGATTCATATTGTTTACCCGATGGCTGTCTTTTGAAAACACTATCATGTCCTTTTTTCTATAGGAGAAAGCAATTCTGAACGTTGTCATTCAACCAGTTGTACTTAGACTTGTCAGGCTCGGCTAGAATATTCTGGAAACAATAGTTCGCCTTATCTGAATCACAACCATACGTGCCATCCATCAATCTCAATTACTCTGACACCCTGCTGGTAACACACACTTGGCGTCTGTCCCTGCGACACCCACAAGCTTGTTTTGAAAGGAATCAAAAGGAAGCACCGTTGCCAGTGTTGTGATTGCTACATCCATACCTGCCTGAAAAATGTAAAATCACCACTTTGTAGAAATGACTCTTATCAGCATAATGAAGGGAAGCTTTTCAGACTCTCTGGTTAGTGCTCATTAAGATCACTGAAAGGATTGTCACCAGGTTTTGTTTCTGATTGGTGTATCTTAATTAGTCCTCATTACACTAAGAGATAGGTATCATCTTCATCTTCACTAAAGCTTAGAAAACTGATTTTCCCAAGGTCACGTGGCACCAAATCAGGACTAAATAATAATAATAATAATAATAATTCAGGTCCATCTGCCCTCCTAAACCATAGCCTTCAGGCGAGCACTGGGCTTGCCTCTGCCTGCCCCTCTGATATCTGCCAGGTAGAACATTTCAGGTGTTTTGTGTTTTCAGAGTATGGAATCTGAAAATAGATGTAGTGCTAGGTAGGTCTCAGCAAATACTTAACGTTCTCTGTATCCTGCGAAATTTTAGGATGAGAATGGATTTCCAAGGTCATCTAAACTGTCCCACATTTTGTGAAAGAGAAAGATGGGGCCACAAGGGTCCTGCCCAACCCCCTCCCCAAGAGGTGACGACTGGAGCTGGAGAGGGTCACTGCAGCCACTTCGGAGTGTTCGCCATCTGTGCACAGTGTTCACACTTGCTTTTATAGAAGTGCTAATAAACTCTTGTTTCTTCCTTTAGTCTTGCTCTTATCAACACGGGGATGCCACACTCGGCTGCCCATTATTCAGAGGTCCTCAAGTTCCAATAAAATGAGCATTATGCCGGAGATTCCTAATGTAACATTTCTCTTAGGCATGCACAAGCTGCTTCCACACAGAACAAAAACAAATAAACACAATAAAAATCTATATATCCATCTGTGTGTGCGTGCATGCATGTGTGTGTGTGTGTGTGTGTGTGTGTGTGAATTTGCTGTCTTCTTAGAGGAAGCTTTACCTCGTTAGTACACTGAGAAGCTGACTTATGAACACAAGAAGGCAGCACAAATCAAGTGGAGAGTCATTCTTTTAATAGCCCCAAGAACAATTTTTAATAAAAGCATTAATACAAACTGTATGCTTATGTGGTTTCATTACGAAATAGTTTTCTAATGCAAATTTTAATCTCCATAAAATCAGAAAGTATTTAAAAGGATTATATTAGCTAAGTCTTTGTAGTGAAGCACAGACGCTAAATATCACTAAGGAGACAGAAATTTGCTCTGGAGGTGATTACTTCTTAATGGAAGTGTCCAGAGGAGCTGGGAATGTGTTCTGTTGGCTTCCAGTCAGTGAGTTCACCACTGAGTCTGGGGACTCAATGGCCACTGGTAAAACATGGTGAAGGCCCACCCAGGCGGGCTTCCAGGGCACATGTGAGACGTCAAGGGCACCAGTGTTAAAGTTCTTTGTGGACTGAGGCTTTCCTACCACAGAACTCCAGGCACCAAAGCAGATTTACAGAAAACCTGGTGCCTGCTCCTTGTCTTGTGGACTACGAGAAATGTGGTTACATTTAACTTCAGGTTGTCTCTGTCATTTGGGAACAAGACATTTAACTTCAGGTTGATTTTATAATCTTTATATGTTCTTCATCTGCAGCATGGGGATTACTAGCATTTTTCAAAAGATTTTTGTGGGAATAAAATTTGACAACAGCTATGAAAATTCTTTGCAGTGTACAGGACACAAAAGTATTCGTTTTTAGCCTCTAAACACAAATGGAAGAAATATTAATTGGTAAAACTAAATAGAAATTATTTTATTATTTATCTTTAGGTAAATACCTGCCCTTTGACTCAACAGTTCCTTTTTAAGACTCTATTCTGAAGAAATAATCAAAGGTGTGATCAACAGTGTACACATAACGACATTGTTACCAAAGCTACTGATAATAAACAGTAAGCACACAGAAACAAGTGGCTAAATGTGAAAAAAACCTAAATTATAAAAAACAAAAACAAAACAAAGGGATTAAATCCAGTCATTAAATCAGCTAGTGTTTACACATCATGTCTTTGAAAATCAGTTATACTATTATATACAAATAATATAATAGTAACCGTATTTCTAATACTATAACACATGTACATTGAATGTGTTACATATACATTGCATGTGTGTTTGTGTGTGTACGTGAAGGAAGTACAGAAATGGAAGCAAAGATTACCATGTTATGTCTGGGCATTGGAATTATGAGTGAAATATTTGCATTTGCTTTTAATTTTATTTCTCTTCTAAATTTTTCAATAGTAAACTTGATTTATTTTTATAGTTATAAATAGATCATTAATAAAATTCAATGGTGAAAAATATCTCACATGTATCATAAATATTTACAAGAACTCTCTGAAGTATTGTAAGCATGACTATAATTACCACTAACAGAGGGCTCTTAATTGTTAGGCATTGTGCCATCAATTTTATGTATGGATGCTATTTTGCAAATTCTATGAGCTAGATATGCCTATTATCAAGTTGAGAAAATTATGTCTCAGGCTAAATATTTTGCTCAAGGACATAAGATGATTGGATGTTTAAATACTTCATTGAAAGTCTGATCTGTAGGATTCTGAGGCTTAATTGTTCAACCATTATAGTTTCTCAAATATTAAAGTAGCCAAATGTAATTGGCATACTCCTCTCCATAACTTACTCAGCAAAGAGTAAAGAGAATAGAGGAAAGGAAATTACTTAGTCCCTATCTCCTGAGAACTGATGGTTGATTATAGGAAGGAATACACAAACAATCTATATGTTCTATTTGCATACTTACGAGTTGATATGCACTAAATATATATCCTATACACTATACAACACATAAAATGGGATATTGAATGCATTTTGCATTGCGTTTATCAGATACGTGCTGCACATAGTGCGTGATGCACTACCCTAGAGCGTGTGTGCATTTCTGTGACACACAGAGGGAGGCAATAGAACACTTTAGATATTATTCTCTCCTTTTAAAAAATTGTCGAAGTATGTCTTGCTTTCTGCACAAAGGCAGAATTACTCTAAAACTCAACAAAAGGAATTTTCCTACAAATATGAAATCTTTCAAATTTGACAACTTAAGTTTTCCAACAAAAGACACAGGGAAAACCCATCTTCCCAAAGACAATTTCCCATTATCAGCTGCAGTTCACAAGGAGAAAAGGCGTCTGCCATCACCGACTCCCCACAGACTCCACTGCTCCTGCCTCCCAGGTCTCTCCACGAGGCCACGTGGGAGGCTGTGACAGTGGCCTCTGAATGCATTTCACAGAATGGACACAGCACAGCCAGGTCAGGGGGCAGAGACAGAACCTGTGCGTGTGTCCTCTGTTCAGAGGGTCAAGTTCTACCTCTGATTCCTGAACTCATCGTAGACACCAAAGTGAATTACAGCCAGAATTCTAATGGTGTTGGAATACAAATCTAAAGGGGAGGCTATGAAGAAGTCAAAAAGTGGCCCTGGTCAATACTGAGCATTTGAAATGGAGCTAACCCAAATAGAGATATGGACCAATTTTGTATGAAAAAGATGATGGATATTATCTCAATGACAGTTTTTACATTGATTTGCTTGGCAAGATTACAATACTTTGGATCTGGCTGGGCTATATAAAATAATTAAGATTTTTTAAAGTGATAATAAAGTCTTTTGACCATATAATATGATGGAAAATATTAGATTTGATGTCTAATGACAGATAAGAAATTATGCAGGTAGTTGACAGAATGAACACGTGAGGGTTGCCAGCTTTAGAAGTTAAAGTCCCAGTAATATTTCTGAGACTTCAGTCACATCCAACTGAGAGCACAATTCACAGGCAGTGATTTTTTTTTTAGTAGCTAAAGAAGCTTAATCCTTCTCAAGAAAGAGCTCCTTCCCTTGAACTCCTATTAGCTGACTTAAAACAATCAAGCAATTTGCAATGGAGAAAATACACTTAGCACTGAAGAAACCCACAGCAGCCCGCCCTTCCTCACAGCTTGCTCTCCCCATCAGAATTTATTGCTGGTATTATTCTGGAATCCTATCTTAGGTAATATCTGATTAATGTAGTTCTTTTTATTGAAATACAGAGCACTGATTATAATATACAGATTTCCAAAACCACCTAGGTAATTATAGGCCTGCAAAGCAAACTCTGTTCTTTATCCTCTCCAAAGGAAGTTTCATTATCCCTGTATTATCCTGCACACCAAAAAGAATTTCCTGAAGGTGACCTTTTCACAGGTGGTAACCATAGTAACAGATTTCCAGCCGCCAACTCTCTGACACTACTTGTGGCTGCAAACGGTGCAGGGATGCACAGGATGGAGGCTTTGGGTCGCCCTCCAGAGACAGAAGCTGCATAAATACGTATCAATCTGAGAGTGAGATTTTAAAAGAAATTTAAAGCTATATCGCCTTCTCCCTTGCTAATCAGGAAGGGATCTCCCCGCCCCCCCCAATCCTGGTAATACACTCAAAGAATATCAAAGGAAAAATAAAAGACATGGATCTTTAAGAGACCCATGGAAAAAGAAAATTTGTGCTTACGTTATTTTTAAATAGGACATTCAAGGGATCAGAGAGTGGGGAGCAACGCTACCTTGGGAGTCTGGTCATTGCTCTAAAGCCCCCGCAGAGTCACCAGGAGCCGTGAGGGGAGGTACTGGTCCTCGTCAAGGGGGAGCAGGCTTGCTGTGCCATCCTAGGAAACTATCTCAGCACTTCATTCAGAAAGAGCTGGAACACTTTCAAGGCAGTCAGGAAATTGGGAGGCAGCTATCCCAGCTGAATGTCAGCCTATAAAATACCAGAAAGGAGAAGGGAAGCGTCTGGTCACTGGAAGCCAACTGGCGATACAGCACTCTTGGACCCGAGGGATGAGAACACGGGTCTGGTATTTACCTATGTGAAATAGTGAGTCTCTGCCTCCCCAGGGGGAAGGCAGGCAGGCGCAGGCAGTCTGGCTCACCAACAGGGCCTGTTTCTTTACTTTTGTATGGGGGAGGGAGACAGGATTCATTCATATTTTCAATAAATATGTTTATCTCTGGGCTTGAGGCAAAGATGCTGTGGTTTCCTGCCCAAGAAATTCTGCTATGGGGTAAGAGCATCATAATTACAAAGCACAGCAGAATATGTAAGTATCATACTGGGAATGAATAAGGACAGGCATTGCTAATAAATATTTCACAACAAAGAAATGAAGAGTTTCAGCTTTCTCATATCAATCTTCTGCTTTTCTAGGTACTTGGAGACTGCAAGCTTCCCCCGTGTACAATCCCCAGAGTCTTCACAAATCTACTCAATGACTTCGTTTCAAAACACTTTGGGTTTCTGTTGTTTATTGGCCTAACAAGTCTTTCATTTTCCTAAGATATCCTGTGTGTTTGCTCAATTATTTTCAGTCCTGTCAATCTTTTCTAGAAACCCCGACACAGTCTTCCTCTAAGATGTCCCTTCTCTCTCCAGTTTGTGCCTCCCTCTCTTTAGGGTGGCTTCTCCACTTGTCACCACACCCTGTGTTTGCTTACCTGTGAACTCAGCCCCTACAGGGCACTCCCTGAAGACTTCCACATAGTCTTTCATCACTTAGACCAGCGCTCGTCTTTTCCTACCTGTTCTTCTGAACCTCCCTCAAATTGTTTTACTCTATCCTCTCTTTCCTTATCAATCATGGGCTCCAATATAAAATATTGTCAGTGTGCCTGTATGTGTGAATGCAGATAAATTTATGTGTACACATAAGATGTGTTAGAGAAGGAAAAGATGCTGTGGTTTCCTGTCCAAGGAATTTTCTAATGAGATAAAAACATCATTGTCTTTAAACCCAATGGCCCTTTGAGGCAGCCGAGTAGATTAGGGGTATTTGTACAGTGAAATCTTTCCATTTAGCCCCCAAGACCCTCCAACATGCTCTAGTTGCTGGGCTTTATGGGAGTTATGTCCTAGGGACTTCTGGGTCTGATGCGTGGAAAGAGGAGAGTCTTGAAGTGACACCATGATTCCAGGCAGTTCCCACTGCCCAGATCAACAGAGGGCCTGGTCTGGAACCAGAGACTCAGCCACTTCCTAATGACACAAGGATTGATGCCTGTCCCCCAAGGCTTCCCTTTACTGAACCATGAAAACTGAGTGTTCACCCTGGCTCAGGAGCAGAAGGGAGAGCTACCAGGAGCCTGCACTGTCTAACAGTTAGAAAGGCATTATAAATCCATTTCCCTTCTGCTTCAGAGAAGGAGAGATGTACTTTTCCAACTCTTCCCACCAGGTGCAGCTGCAATCCCCAGACATTTTATGTAAAATAAATACAAGAAATTTTTTACCAAATTTGCTGGGACCAAAAGGCCTGATGAGAACTTACAGGAGGAAAAGTGTATTTGGGGCCTACAATTCCAGAGGTCTTTCAGTGGCATTGGAAGCTCTGGCTAGTGCTACATGGCAAAAAGAGGAAATAAAAGATACACAAATTGGAAAGGAAAAATTTCATTGGCCCTAACTGCAGAAGACATAATAGACCACTGGTCGCATAGCTCTGGGTCCGAGGTGAGGCAGAGCATCATGGCGGAGGGCAGGAGGAGGAAAGCAGCTCAGGACATGGCAGCCAGGAAGCAGATAGAACTCTGCTCAACAGAGACAAATTATAAATCCCAGAGGCATGCCCCCAGTGACCTACCTCCTCGGGCCAAACCCGCCTGCCTCTACCTGCCTATGGTTACCACCCAGTTAATCCATCAGCGGGTTGATCTGCTGATTAGTGAAGCCTTTTATAATCCAGTTATTTCATCTCTGAAAATTCCTGCATTATCTCATGCATGAGCTTTTGGGGGAAACCTCATAAGCCATCAATAAAATTAGCAAACATCTAGCAAGACTAAGAAAGAGAGAAAGAAAAAGAAAACCAAATTGCCAATATCAGAAGTGACACAGGAACTATCTGTCTCCATAGACCCAAAGGCACCAAAGAGATAGTAAGGAAATACCACTAGTACACCACACACATAAATTTGACTTCTTAGACAAGATGAACCATTTTCTTAAAAAACCATAAACTACCACAACTTAACCAATATAAAATAGTTTGTTTTCATGTAGCTCTACAACTACTAATAAAATTTACTTCATGACTTTAAAACTCCCCAAAACGAAATCTCCAGACACAGATGACTTTAGGAGAATTCTTTATGAAGAATTAACACCAATTTGATACATTCCCTTCTAGATGATAGAAGGAGAAGGAATACTCCCTGATTCATTTTTGGCATGCAATATTTCTCTACACCAAAGTCAGTCAAAGACAAAACAAAAGAAGAAAATTATAGAGCAATATCTTTCATGAATTTAAACACAAATATCTTAACCAAAATAATCAAACAGAATTCAACAATCTACTACTAGAAAAATATACATTATGGGTAAATGGGGTTATTTCATGGCTTCAAGGCAGGTTAATATTTGAAAAATACATTAATTAAATCCACTCTCTTAACAAAATAGAAGGAAAGTGTTTTAGTGTATACAGGAAAGCATTTAACAAAATTCAGCACCTATTAATGATTTTCAAAATGCTTGAAAAAAATTAAGTATCAAGGAATTCCTTCAACACGATAATGATAATTTACAACAAAAAAACTAATGATAACATTTTCTAATGGGGGAAAACTGAACACTTTGCCCAAGATCACAAACAGGGCTAGGATGTCCAGTCATCACCCTCGTTCAGTGGCCTTGGAAGCTCTGGCCAGTGCTACATGGCAAAAAGAGGAAATAAAAGATACACAAATTGGAAAGGAAAAATTTCATTGGCCCTAACTGCAGAAGACATTATAGCCTACATAAAAATCAGGAAGGAATCTACAAAATAAACTTCTAGAACTAATTAGGAAATTCTGTCAGATCACAGGATAGAAGATAAACATTAAAAATAAATTGTGTTTAATACTAGTTAGTAAAAATGTGAGCCTACCATTAGAAATGCAATATTTACAATCACTCAAAAAATTAAAAACTTAGGTGTAAATATAATAAAGATGCAAAAAACTTGTCCTAACAGAATTTATGAAAGAAGTCATGTTTTAAATAAATAGACTTACCATATTCATGGATTTTAAGACCCAATTATAGAAAAGAATTAATTTCATTCAGATTGATATGTTAAATGTTATTTCTGTCAAAGTGGAAGGAATATGTGTATAGCTATGGAAATGATTTTTTTTTAATTTATATGGAAAAGCAAAGGAACTAGAATAGCTCAAAGAATTTTTACAAGGAACAAAGTATAGAGAATCAATTATCCAATTTAAAGATTTACTGTATCAATATAGCAATTCAAAGATCAAGGTATTGGCAGAGGGATAGATACATAGATCATTGGAACAGAACAGAAAGCCAGAAATAGTTCCACACATATACGGACAATTTATTTTGACAAGTACACAAAAGCAATTCAAGGAAGGAAAGAGCTCTTCAACAAAAGTGGGAAACAAGCCAGTCGGCCTTCATTGGGTGAATTAAAATCACGGTCCATCTATATTGTAGAATAATACAGTAACAAAGAACAAATTGTTGAGATATGCAAGAACTTGGGTTGATGACCAGAGAATCGTACTGAGTACAAAAAAGTCCATCCCAAAAGGTCGCACACTTCAAGATATTTTTAATCATATGTAAATTTATACAATATTCTTGAAAAGGAGAATCATGGGAATGAACCACAAACTCAGGAATGCAGGGTCAGAGTGGGCAGAGAGTTGTGTGTCTATCAAAGGGCTACCTGGAGGATCCTGTGGTGCAGCAGCTTTCTCTGTCCTGACTGCATCAGCGCCCAGCCCAGAAGTGGCACTGCACTGTCACAGCCGGACTGCAGGTGCTCTTCCGTGTTGAAGGGAACCGAGCAGAGGGCACGGAGGGTACTTTGTGCTAGTTCTTACAACCGCATGAGAATCTACAATTCTCTCACATTTTTAATTACAAAGCAAAATTTGCCTATCAAAAATAAAATAGTTTCTAATCAAGAAGATAAATATGTCCATGCACTAAATAAATATATCAAATTCCTATTGCTTCCTATGCAGGAGCTCAGTTAGCATAAGCATTCCCCAAATAGTTCAAATACCCAATTACAAAAGCCCCCGGCCTAGGCGCGGGTACCTTTGCTGTGAAGTCAGGTACTCACGAGCCCAAATGGCTTACAGAAAAAGAGAATGGCAAGACGTGTGATTTTAAAACAATCTTAATACTCAAAAGCAAGCCATTCTTTACAGATAGCGTTTGAAAACACTCTATGGCTGTTTTTTTGTTTTTTTGTTTTTTCCTGAGAGAGAGATACAGTCTTACTTGGAAGAGCAGTTCAATTAAAAAGACCTTTGAAATCATGCATTCTCCTTTTTCTATATCCTGAAATGAAATGCTTCGAACACCTGTAAATCTAATATTTAAACTATGCAGAGAGATAATCCTATTCTGTGACTGATGGAGGATAAAAGGCTTCTCAAAGCAACAAAACACAGCGCTGTTATGTAACGGTCCCAACACACCTCAGCGCTCCCTTCATTATCCTGCCTCTTTCCCTTTTAACACCTCGGCAAGAAACCTCCATCTGGGCCCCTTTGCCTGTGCAGACAGAGATTTTAAGAAGAAAAGAGCTTTAAAAAGATCTAAGTGAATTCAGTGTCATCTCTCCCGTCCCTGAGCACCGTATTCTTCAGGAGGCTTATTAGCTTATTATTTTCCGTGAAAGCTGAAAGCACATTGTGGACCCATCCATTGTCAGTCAGGCATTTCTACCACATCTTGACTTGGTAGGCCTGGGAGTTACCATAGTTACCAATTAACTCCCCAGTCCTTGATGCATTAGACCTCATGGAGAGAGACTGTTTACACTATGAAAAATGCGTTTGTTCTACATAAATTAAGAGAACGTGGTAGATGCATTCTTACTGCAAAATAACAATAACTCACTTCCCATTAAATTCTTTATTGAAATTTTTAATCTAAGGTTCAAAATTATTACCAATTTTTATGTTCACAGTGAACTTCCTTAGCCGTAGCTAAAATACTGCTTCTCTTTTGTTTTTAGAATATGTCACACTGTTTATCATTCCTATAAACATGATCTATATATTCTTGAATCCAGTCATGTTCCAAAATAATTATTCATCAATGCACTTACTGTTTAAAAATATTTATATATAGGTCATACTTTCTAAATTTTTTTACTGAAGTAACTTAAGAACATAGATGAAAACCATTACAATGGTCTACATTTTTCCTAGAAAACAAATCTAATTATATAGCATTCGAGACAATACAAAGGAATCAATAAAGCTTGTCTTTTTTCTGATCTTTAATATATTAAATTTTCATATCAATTTATCAAAATAAAAAACTAATTTGTTTTGAATTCTACATTTTATGTCTTTAGACATTTAAAACATTCATATCTACACTATAAAACAATTATTAAAAATAAAAACGTAAGCCAATCCCAAAAAACCAAATGCCAAATGTTTTCTTTGCTATAAGGAGGCTGATTCATACTGGGATAGGGAGAGGGAGCATGGGAGGAATAGAGGAACTCTAGATAGACCAGAGGTGTGGGAGGGGAAGGGAGGGGGCATGGGGTTATTAATGATGGTGGAATGTGATGATCATTATTATCCAGAGTACATGTATGAAGACATGAATAGGTGTGAATATACTATGTAGATAACCAGAGATATGAAAAATCATGCTCTATATGTGTAATAAGAATTGTAACACATTCCACTGTCATATATAAATAAAAAAAGAAAGCAAAAAAATAGAATTTAAGTATCTCACATCCTTATGATAGTTACTCTATTTCAACATAAAATACCAGTGGCTTGGTGACATCCTTATGATAGTTACTCTATTTCAACTGTAATACCAGTGGCTTGGTGACATCCTTATGATAGTTACTCTGTTTCAACTGTAATACCAGTGGCTTGGTGACATCCTTATGATAGTTACTCTATTCCAACTGTAATACCAGTGGCTTGGTGACTGAGGCGAATCTCAAGCTCAAGGTCAGCCTTGTCAACTTAGCAAGGCCCTAAGAAATTCAAGGAGACCCTGTGTCTCACCACACAAAAATAAATAAAAAAGGGCTGGGGATGTGGCTCAGAGGTTAAAAGTCCCTGAGTTCAATGGAAGGAAGGAAGGAAGGAAGGAAGGAAGGAAGGAAGGAAGGAAGGAAGGAAGGAAGGAAGGAAGGAAGGAAGGAGGGAGGGAGGGAGGGAGGGGGGAAGGGTGGGTACCTTAATCATCAGCATATGACCTGTTGAGGAGGAAATAATAGATTTTTTAACGATTTGTGCCTGTGCCTTATTCAAATTCTTACCAGGTTATTCAAATGATCATACATTTTTATGATATGACTGTAAAATGAATTTAAAAAAAAACTAAAAACGAATGAATATTTCCACCTGATGTGCACATTGTGGACCACACTGCATGCCCCTCTGAGCAGGATGGGCTTCACGTGCCAAGGGGAGGAACGACGGCCACGGGCGCACGTGCGACCTGGCCACCCAGGGGACCCAGGCCCCTTGGCACTGCAGCGCCTGGCCGCGCCCTCTCCAGCCGACTGCACCCCCGGCCCATTTCAGCCAGCACCCAAGGCGTCCCTCCTACCTGCCACCCACCGCTCGCTCACACTGCCCTTGTCCCAAATGCTGGAGAGTCCTCGCTGAGGGCTGCACTCCCGTCCACTTCCTGCTCCTCTGCTCAGGGTCCTCTCCTCTCTCAGATATGATGGCTTCCAGCTGGCTCCACGTCCAGAGTCTCCCCTCACATGTGTCCTCCCTTGTGCGGCCAGCCTCCTCCTGACCTCATAGCACACGGTGGACTTCCCGCTCGGACCCCCTGGGCACACAGTGGTTAAGTCCCTACCCTCGGTGGTACCCTGTCCTGCGCTACCTGTTCAGGGCTGAGCTGGTGCCCTGCTGTGACACGTCACACACAGAGCTCCTCTCTGTTCCCTTCCCGGGTGACTCACCGCTTGAGACCCCCAACCCCTATCTTCTCCACCCAGTAGGAGCTAGGAGATTAAGAAGATTTCGAAGGTGACTCAAAAATAAAGATGTGCAGAGTCAGATGGAGAGGACAGAGGTGGAAACACAAATGACAGCGAAGGCTTTCAAGGAGGTATAAATTGATGGAGAGTAAGGGAAGGGGGGAAGAACGCCCTTCCAGGAGTCCTCTCCCACGCCTGGGCCACTCCACTGCCTGCTCTGAGGAAACCCTCGGAAGAAACTAATCTCTCAGATAACAGAAGTGTTATCCCCACACATTGAGCCAAAGACCCCGGTTCTCCAAAGCTGGTCTCCACCTGAGCCATTCCCCTGCCCTCCACTCCCCCATGTTCCCCTAAATCCATGTTCTCCCGACCTCAGGCCTTGGCATATGCCACTGCCTTTCCTAGCTGCAACTCCTCACCCCTCTGAGCCTGCGGATTCCCCTCCCACTGCAAGATTTAGTTCAAACTTGGCCTCAGTATTGACATCTTCTCTGGTTCCCACCTGTCCCATAACCACTCCTTCTCAACGCTCATGTTTTCAATACAAAACTGACTTTTCAAAAACACAAGATGATTCAGAACTCACAAGGTTATGAGGTGACAGGTGTTCTTCTGCCCTGCCGACATGAGGATAAATTGGGGTGATCTCAGAAGACCACTCAGCAATGTCCCATGAAAACTCATGCTTCTGGGTGTCTCTCTCTCTCTCTTTCTCTTGAATTCTCCCTCTTTAGGGAGAAAATGTGATGAGTGAAAAGTGAACATGAATGTAAAAGGTATATTTAAGTCCCACTAATAATATTATAAATTAGAAATAATCCAAATAATCAGTTTTACAGAATACTTAAACTGTAAAACAGGAAAAATAGATAATCAGAAAATGGTTAGTTGTGTGCCTGGTAAACAAAGCAGAATATAAAACTTTGTGAAAATTTTTACTTTTTTAAATATTAAAACATGGCCTATTAAAAAAAGATGAGTAAAATATATCACATGCTACAGTGGTTTCTCCAGGTAATGGGGTTGTGGAATAAATTACATTTTTTCTCTTGCTACCATTATTCAATAACTATGTATTAAATTAATAGAAAATGCTGTAGTATATTTATATACACAAATTAACAGATTGTTTGGCTGAATTAATCCACCCATCATCTATCCATTCATGCATCATTGAAAAGGGTCACTTGAATGGCTTTGTGCAGATACAGCTGTGGTTGTAACTTTTCTTCCCCAAATCACTAAAATGAAAGGTTCTAGGACCTTGGATTCTAGTTTATCAGCCAGAAAAAGCCCACCTCTGGATAACAGCTTTCAGAAACTGGATGCCTGGTAATGGAGAAACGTAAGCAGCACCAAGACTCTGAAAGCTTGCCCTACGATAGAAGTGGCATTGTGACTGCTAATGACCTTCAAAACACAAGAAATCCATTATGTCCAGGTCATGCTGACATTTTACTTATTATTGAAAAAGTCACTTTCAAAGAACCGCTGAACAATCACAGAAAAACTTTAATAGATTCTATGTAAAACCAATTTTCCTTAACTCATATTGATTTCTCTTTCTCTCTTTGACCTCGTTTATTATTCTTGGGGACATTTTGAAGTAGAGGTTGATATGTCTTGAGCACAGAATATGGACAATGTCCCTTGAATCTGGGTGTTGTAGAAGACATTTTTCCATTGGATATCTGGGGTTCTGGGAGCTGACAAATGAGGATGACACCCCCTGCCCCTACCCTATTAATAGGCGAATCACAAGGATGGCTGAATGGAAGCGATGAGAGGGATGTAGGTAGGATGTCATGGTCTTGCTCTCAAGCACCTGTTTGTAGCCAGGTTGTCATCATTTTGCTGGAAGAAGAAAAGGCCACACTGTGGACGCCACACAGCAGCGTTGCTGGTTTCCTGCAGGTATTAATCCAGGAACATATTCTAAAAACCTGAACTTTTAGTCACTCAGATGCAAAGAGCATTGAAGAACTAGTGCTACTTTGAAGGGAGCTGTGCTTCTCTTTTTCCTTGAGGCTGTCGTCACCCTCCTGTAATCTGCGCCTTCACAACAGAGATCCTGGGGAAAAGCTGCCAAGGACAAGCACAGAAGAATCTGTTGCTACAAAGCAGCAGAGAAGTCAGCCCACTTACATGACAACTTCACTGTCACACTGAGTGACTGAGAAAAAGAGGCAAAGGGATGAGGGCGGGGGACCCTCATTCTTTCACTGGCTGAGCAAATTCCAAACAGAATTCTTTAATAAGCCTACTAAGCAGCAAAACAATAACTTGCCAAGTCTTGGCGTCACTCGTAGAGAAACTGAAATTCTTGCATTTTTCAGCATTTTATCACTCCGTGTAAAGATGGTTGAAAGTTGGCAGTTATTTTTTTTTATTATTCCTCAAAACTTTATATTCTTCTGCAAGCCTATTTTCATAGGTAGAGCACTGATCTGCCGTGTCTGAGGAAGCAAGTCTGCAGGATTCCGCCCGTCTGCGGTCAACAAATCTCATGACTCTTCACAGTGATGTCCAGACTTCAGTGCTCTAGTCCCCAAGGTGAGTTCCCCAGAAATGAAGCCCCAAGTTGGCTTCTGTGAAAGAACACAGACCCCTGGAGGCAGACGGTGCTCATCTCTTTCTGCCTGCCCCGAGCCTCTGAAGATCTGGCGCAGAGCTCCCGCAGAGCTGCAGTCAGTCACCAGGGCCTTGGTCTTCAGGAGTGGGGCAAGAGACTGAAGGTGACAGCCTTTGCTTGCTGTGTGGTTTATGGCTACTCACTCACCTTCTCTGTTGGCATTTCCCCACACGGAGAATAAGAGATGCTTCCCCTTGGTGCTCTCCAAACGCAACAGGGAATTATATCAAATAGCAAATTCCATTCCTGAGATTCTTTGAGGCCTTTCAGAGCAATTCTCCAAGCGCAATGAGAAGGGCGTGGGAAGCAGATGACAGGCGGGGTCAGCTGGGAAGGCACAGGAGGAAGGGTGTGGCCTGCTCTTCCAGAGAATGTTCCCTGAGCCTCGGCTTGAAAGAGTGACACAGAGGGGAAAGGGAAAAATAATACAAGGGGGAGAAATGAAGGTCAGTAGAGGGGGTAGAGAGAGAAGAGGGGAGGGGAGGGGAGGGGAGGGGGGATAGTAGAGGATAGGAAAGGTAGCAGAACACGACAGTCACTAGTATGGCAATATGTAAATCAATGGATGTGTAATTGATGTGATTCTGCAATCTGTATATGGGCTAAAAATGGGAGTTCATAACCCACTTGAAGCAAAGTGTGAAAGATGATATATCAAGAACTATGTAATGTTTTGAACAACCAACAATAAAAAAAAAATTATGAAGGAAAAAAAAAAAAAAAAGAGTGACACAGGGCGTGCCTTCCTGGTGAGGCCATCAAAGGTAAAGGCTCCGGAGTTTAATTTTCCTAATCACAAGTGAGACATCAACAGAGCTTCAGACATTAAAGAAAAGCAAAAGAGCAAACACCAGATCCATTCCTCTAAATTCAAGTCCCTCATGTGAGAACAGAGTTTTGCCAGGCTTTTGAGCTTTAAGAGGTTTTTAATTGAAGAAGATATTTCCCCGTGGGCAGAACCTGGCCTTCTTTCCTCTCGCAGCACCCAGCCGAACACACTGCACAGAGTTCAGTTCCCATTTCTTCTAGAGGTAGCTACGAATATCTGCTTAAGACTTAAAATACGTTTGGCGTCACAGTCTTGTATAGATCGGAGGTGACAATTCCCAATAGGTGCCAACTGCTTACGCTTCCAGGGCTCCTGGCAGACGTTGCCCAGCAATCGCAGGGAGGAGGGGGAGTCCACAACCATCAAGGGTCTGCACTGGCACCAAGTGGAAACCCACTCTCCCATTTTCCATTCCCACCAGAAGAGAAGAGCACTGGGTTCGGGGTCAGAGGACCTGCCTTGGAATGCTGACTGTGTTGTGCTTTGACAAACCCCATTGTTTCCCCATTCCTTTGGATTTCTTGCCAAAAGGGGGAGTCTAGCTAAGTCATCTCCAAGGCTGCTGCTCCAGTGATTTGTGATTCTCACTATTACAGAGATGCTTTTGAGTCACTCTATGAGAAAATCCATCACCACCACCAAGACGTATATTCACACTAATAGATGATATTTCACAACTACAGTGTGATGATTCTAATGCCATATAACACCACTTTGACCCAGAAAAGAACCCCTTCAGGTAGGAAATGTATTAAAGTTAACTGGTCATTGTATAATCCCGTTTGAAAGAGTTTGTCATGTTTTCTAATTAAAGAATACATCTACACATCTCTGTTGTAGTCTCTTTTTTATTTTTCCCCTAATTAAAAAAGTAATTAGATAATTAATTGTTTTGGTTATAAAAAATCATAAATGACTATGTATTCATAGCAATCCTTGTCACTGGGGAAATTTCTTTCAGAAAATCATTAAATCTCCAAGTTCTAACAACTATTTTCTCTCCATAATCTTGAACTTTCTCCCACCTCTCTGCAAGAAATGATAGTGGGCAGGGAAAGCAATACTGAAGCCTGGTGTTTCAGCAGTAGAATATCCTATATTCTTAATATTGCTGTTGTCTCCGTGCATTAATTGTAAAAAAAAAAAAAAAAGAGATTTTATATTGTGTAAGAGATAAGAATAAAAGATTGCATCTTAAAGAGAGATGGCGATTTCAGATTTTAAAGGAGTGTTGGTCTAAGAAATAAATATTAAGAAAATAAATATTAAGAAAATATCCATGATTGACAACTTAATCTTCAAAGAAAAATAATGGAACATGAATATTCAACATGAACATTAGTCACCTATTCTCACCTTTATTAGGGAACCAGGCGAGAAATGGGGAAATAACTGTCTTCCTTATGCAATGTGGGGCAGATTGTCTCCTCACTGAGGCCTACTATATGTACTTCGAAATGATGACGTGAGAACATCACATGACCTGTGTGGGTTTCTAAGAGAGATGCTGATGTGGGAAGTTACAGTTCAGGTCATGCAGTACAATCATATATGTAGTTTTGTTTCATTTCTTAATGTGGGAAAAGTAGATGATTTTGCAATTTCTATCTCTGTACTCTGATATACACCACATATTATGTCAGGAGAAAGAATTCATTTGTTCTTCCATTATTTACAAAAGTAAGAATGCAATTGTACCAGGTTCCTAGGGCTGCCAGAGCAGGCATGGTTGCAACAGAAATCCATCCACACACAATCCTGGAGGCCCAACGCTGAAGTTAAGGTGGCTGCACATTGTTTCTCTTGGGGACTTGGAGGGACAATCTGCCTGGGACCTCTCCTGGCTTCTGATAGTCCTGGTTTATGTCACACAAGTCTAGTCTCGCCTCCGCTGTCTCCTGGCATTCTCCCATGTGTCTATGAGTCTGTATCTTGTTCTCTATTTTAGTCTCTTTGTAATAACAAAACCCTGACCTTCGGATTCGTTAGACGACTAACCTGAGATCACACAGCTAATAACGGAGGAAGCTTGGACTCAAGTTCAACTGTCTAACTGCAAAGTTTGTGCTTATAACCCCCACTAGACAGTTCTGTATCATCAAATCATTTACAATCTCCACTGCAGCTAGACCAGGAGAGGGAACAGAACATGCTAGAATTGGAAAACAATGGCAATCTCACCACTTGGAGAGCAATTCTTTCCCAACAATGTGGATTCAATTAAAACGTATATATTTGAAGTGCTCTCGTGTTGAAACATTCAAAGCAGAAAATGGGCTGAGGATCATCATTAAAATGCATCAAACTTACCCTTTTCAAGAGAACATCATGGAAGCAAAAGCCCAAGAGCAGACTTGAAGGTGGTTTTCCAGGCTGGAGTGTCAGCCTTGGGCTCTGTATCTTCAGGTCCACCCCCTACCAGCTGAGTAGCTGCCATCTGGTGAGATCCTACCAGGACACATACCATAATAAAGGCTCTCTTTGCATTGTCTGATTTTATCTTCACTGCATTGTGTGAGAGCTATTACCTCTCTATTCACTAGGAATCTGAGACTTAGCAAGAGGTAAGGCATGCCGAGGTTCCAAAGCTCATGACTGGCGCATGAGAATATCAAACCCCAACCTGAAAAAAATTACTAACCTTTGGCTCACAGAAGGGCAGTAGACACTCACAATGGTCCAGATGTACCACGAGCACCCAGCAACCAAGTCCTTCTGGAAAATGAGGGAAGCTTGGGTACGACTAGACATGAACAGCTGCCTCTGTCATCATTGGAAATGATGATAAGGAGGAGGCTAATGACGTTGCTCTATTCTCCACAGAGCCACCAGCCCAGCAAGCACCCCTCGGAGGCCAGGTACTATGGGCGTAAGCATTCTGAATTCCTGAGAGATCTAGATGATGTAACCAAAAAAATGGAAATGGTTTTTCATTAAAAAGAACATTTTTGAGAGTTATTAAGCAAACAGTTACATCCTTCAACTTGGCTATGCTTGAGCCTATAGCTTCTGGAGCACACTGGTTCTTCACACGTGAGAAACGCACCTTGAAGGTGGTTTAAAGCAGAAATCAAAGAAGCATGGCTAACATGAGTTATATGTTATATAACATGTTATATGTTATATAACATGTTATATGTTAACATGTCTAATAAGGGACAAGCCCTCTGGTGAGATCCACTGGCATCCCATTCCCTCCATGCATTGCTGCATCTGCAGCTAGGGAACACGTAGTCCTCGTGGTAGGCTGACGTCTTCAGGGCTCACTACATCCTACTACCATTATCTCTGTGTATATGCTCTTATTTACCTTTTGGTGTGTGTGTGTGTGTGTGTGTAGTGCTAGGGGTTGAACCCAGGGCCTTGTGCATGCAAGACAAGCACTCTACCAACTGAGCTATATCTCTAGCTCTTATTTACCATTTTAAAGAGTTCTGCACATATTATCTTATTTAGTCTCCAAAACAGTGATGGGAATACAATTACAATCCTCATTTCACAGAGCAAGAAGGTGGGGATTTTATCAGGTTTACTGCAAAACGTTGAACCCAGATCTGTTCCTCCCTTTGGTTTGCTCTTAACACTGAACTTTGTTAGGCTGGAACTACTTGGTAGCACTTAATTCTGGAGTCGCAGAAGCTGCCCAAAGCAAGCAATGCAACTTTGATATCACACAACTCTCACTTCAGACAGAGCTGGTGACCAGAAATGAAGCTGAGTCCGGACAAAGAGGCTCAAGAGGAGAGATGGCTCACAGAGGTGCTCTCAGGGCTGAGACAGGACGGGAAGCGGGGAAAGCGCCCAGGGACTCACAGCCGAGGGAAACCAAGGCCAAAGGGTCAGGCGGAAACCCCCAGTGGACCAGTGACAACAGAAGCCACCCAGGAGCAGTGGCTGAGCCAAGCCCAGCCCTGGAGCAAGGAGGGAGCAGGACAGGTCTTCTCTGGGTGCCTGCCTCTCCTCTGTCCCTCCTTTTCCTACTTTTACCTGGCTTCCCATTGGCAGATGCAACAGTAGACCCCGAGAAAGGGACAAGGCCAGGGTGAGAGCCTGGATGGGGCAGTCTTCCGAAATCCAGCTCCCTGGGCACACCGCTGAGCACCAGGCGTGGAGAAGGGCAATTGGATCCTCAGAGGCACGTGAGCACTGCGGGGCCTGCAGGATCAGGGAGGCTCTGCTCTGGCCCCTAGGCTGAGACTGATATCAGGATGGCAACGGAAACTACCCTGGTAGACACTCGACTGTAGTCACCACTAAGCAGTTTTTGGCCTGTACATAGTACCTCACCCTACTGCCCCACACAATTCCTATCCCATCAGATACACCATCTGTTACCCAGGTGGGCAGGTTAGCATTATTTCATAAAGACCAAAGGCCCATTCACAGCAGGAGACGCAGATGCTTTAAATTCTCTGCGGACTCTCCAGGCTATGCTCCCCCAGGGCTGGTATCCTCGGGCCCTTACTCCCAATGTGGATGACGTACATTCATTGTCAAGTTCAGAAATCTAGGTCTGCAAAAGTGATGTGGGCTGCCGCGAGGAAGGCATAGCCACAAGATGCAGGCCAGGGGCAACGAGGGGGGTGGAAAGGTCTGGGTTGGGAGGTCAGAGGTGGGAGGTATTATGAGCCGACTACCAGCTGGGGCATGATCAAATGTGCACCTCTGGATACCACAAGAGACAGAAATAGACGGAAAGACAGTGACAAAGAAGGTTTTAAGAATTATTCCACCAGGATTCAAGTCAATTAATGTTAAGACAGTACTTCCATTTTCAGGAGAATAAAAACTAGTTCAAATCTGTATTTACTTTTTTGATTAGTAGCTCTAACATTTCAAGTTAACAGAAGCAATAAATCAGTCGCAGGACAGGTAGTCAATTTAAGAGTGCATTTCTAGAATATCCTGAACAGAGATGGATTAAGATAAAATAATGCTACCTTATTTGATCATATGAGGCATTTCTTTAATCTTGAGAATAGCCCTAAGTTAAGTTTTCATTGGTAAACTGGAAACAGTGCATGAAACAAAATTGGGCAAATAAACAACGCACAGTAAATTGCGATTTGTGATATTACTTATCTCATTAGTCTCACACCTTCAGGGAACACTAAGAGCCGAACAGTGAAACCACCCATGTCAACTTGGACATGTTCTATGATCCATTAGGCCTTCTTCAGTAGGAAATTAATTATGCTCCCATTCCATAATTCTCTCCTGAAACATTTACACAGGTGTCAAAGATACATCTGACACGATCCAGAGCCCCATAATGCCTTTAACAAAAACACTTAAAATGTGGCATCTGAGTGGGAAATTGCCATGGATGTAAGCACACAGAAACCAAAGTTGTTAGAGTCTGTAAACAAGTCTGGATGGCGCCTGGCAAAATGCCAGAGGGAGTGGTTTATGAAGTAACACCAGCGAGCCATTAAGTGTGGAGATTCCTTATTGGTTGACTGATGTATCTAGTTTATGCTAATTAGATAAGCTGTGTGGAATGTATAGATACTGCTCCTGTCCTACAATAAACGGCTTCCACTCCTGCTGTATCAACCTACACAAGTTGTTCGTCACCCCCCGGTTATTTTGCTGCAGCCGGACTGCAGCACAAAGTGGCAACTTTTGAAAAACCAAACATTAAAAATGCTTAGGGGAACTTACCTGGTGGCTTTTCCAAGACAGTGTTAATTGGTGTTTTTCATTCTCTGGATCTTGATTCTCCTGTAGACGTTGAGGTGTTTCCTGACAGATCTTTGAAAGAAAACTGGACTAATGTTCCAGTGTTCTCTGCTACTCTGTGGTCCTATGAAAATAGGCAGCAACGTAAGTAAAGGCTCTGATGTCACATATTCATGTTTAATTTTTATAAATTCTCTAGGAGTGAAACATACCAATTTTTAATTTTCAAATTATTTTCACAGGCCCATGTCATTCTTTTTGGACTTAGAATCTGAGAAAAGCCCCTAAATACACTCCCAAGCCAATACTCCTAAAAGAAAAGAATTCACAGGAATTTTCTATCTCCCTGTGAAAATTAAACCTGAAACGTGGTCTCATTGCCCAACTGCCTTTGTTCTGGAAGGCATGATCGAGAATCATCAGAAAAATATTCCCCAGTTTCATTGTTTTAGATCCACTCAGGTCTTCTTTGTTTGGGTGAGCTATAAAGAAGATTCTACATCCTCCTTTAGAAATGAAGATATTCATTTTGCAACCGGGGCCCAGCAGAGTAACTTCCACAAAGGAGGGTGGTAAGCATAGGGACATTCTGCCATCCATGAGGTGATCCAAGCATATACCGTGGGTATGCACAAACACATCCATGGTGTGGGCTTTAGGAAGAGCGCCCGGGGGCATTCAGAGAGGTAACTTATGGACCCATTGCCACTTCAACATCCTCAATTAGCATGGCTGACAGCCACTGATAGCTAAATGAAGTTAGAATATTACAGAAGAAGAAAAAGATTTTAAATGGGATGTTACTTCGAAAGACCTAAAAATAACTATGCCAGAGTATTCATGCTTCAAAACGCAATGTGACAGTCTCCTGCCTCATAGGATCCTTACAGCCATGTCAGGAAACAGAAAGGGCAGAGAGCATGATCCCAGTTTGCAGTACAGGGAGTTAAGTCCTAAAGACGTCCATGGCTCATCTGCACCATCAGCCAGGCTGTGCTGGAAAGGACAGAAGACACCAACATGGAGCACACAGCTCTCGGTACCCCATGGCACCCTGGCAAGGTGGAGCTCAATCTGGATGAGCAGAGGGCTCCATCACTCTTGGATCCTAGAGACTCTCACACCAGGCTCTGGCTCTCTCTCCAGAGCCCTAAGCAGTGATTACCGGGACTTCTTCATCCAAGATAATAAGGGACAATTTGGGCACGTTTCCTCCAAGTACCCAGAAGCCCTGCCCAAAGACCTGCCATGAGTTGGTTCCTTTACTTCACAAATCCCACCTTTCTCCTGGTGGACTAGTTAGGGCTCTTGGTTTTGTGTCTGGTTAGACCTCTGACTAGCTATCTCATCCCGAAAAGTGAACTTGACCTCCTAACTGCAGGGATGCAGAATGACTCTAATAAGACTTCTCTCAGTGGCGGTGCATGGATTCTTTCTTCATAATTGCTACACTCTACCCATGCAGAGGGAAATGCTATGTCGATAACAGATGGCCACTAGGTAGATGCCAGTAAATGTTAAACAGGAGAGGTGGAGAGACTGGTCAAGGATGAATTCTTTTTAAAAATAGATAGCATCAAATATTGACACCATTGGAAAATGCCTATGAAGAAAAGACATAAGTCTGCGGTCTTCCCTCGGGGAAGGGTGAGGGTGGGAAGGGCTCAGCTGCTTCTGAGCCGACTGTCTATTTTGAGCAGCAAAACTGAAAAGCATTCCAGAAAAAATTTTTTAAAAAGCACACAGGGCTTTCAAAGGGTAGTTCAATAGCCCAAGTGGATGCCTCCAGCTCACCTTGGCCAACCATGTGGGTTAGTCATTGTCATCTCTTCACATTAGCCACCAACCATCATTCAATCAGTCAACATCCACAAGACATCAGGGAAAGGCATGTGGCTTCCCAGGGTTTTGTCCAATTCTAGGTGGGCACAGTTATGCAGAAAGAATTTAACACGCGAGGATGGAGTTCATTTCCAGGGTTTCTGAAGGTGCTGCAGAGCCACCCCCAGTAATAGAGCAAGGATGATCTTGCTGCAGACGATAGGGAATGATTTATGAAGATGTCTGCAGAGAAGACCAGGGCTGCTCTCCCAATAAATCAAATTCCAAAGTGCCTTAACAAAAGACGCCGTTCTGGTCATTGGAAGCTCATTAGCCCAAGACGACCCCTCGTTTTCAAATAGCCTGAAAAGAAACCACGTAATGAAAATAATCTATCAGCTGGGAAGTGAGTAGGGCTAGCCTTAATGAGAAGCAAACACGGCGGCAAGTACAACACAAACAAAGTCCATCCCAAATCCATTGCCTCGTCTGCAGAAGAATTTCAACATATGTTTATATAGAGAACAAGACGTGTTGTCCCCAGAGAGCCACTGCAGCAAGATAGCCAGCCAGGTTCCTAGGAACTTTCCACATCATTATTTGATCAAAGATAAATTTTTTCTTTCCCCCTTTGTTCTAAAAGTTAATTTCACTGTTGCCAAGACAATGAAGTCCTTTTGGTATAATGTGACTATCATGAAAAAAATCGATACTATCGTTTGGAAAACTGGGAACTATAATTAATCGTTAAGGGTGGCAGAGGAAATGCTCGGAGGAGAGATGGTGACAGAGCTGCCCCCGTGGGAGACAGCAAAGGTGAACCACAAGGTCTACTTCTTGGGCTTAAAGCTGAAGTTCATACTCTCTTCCTTTGGCCTCAAGTGCAATTGACTAAATATGGTCAGCATCTCAAATGTGATCCGAGGGGGACACAAGGTCTCTAGTGGCCATGGCTAAACTATTCCCGAGCCCAAAGGAGGAGATCTCCAAGTTCTTTACACAGAGGGAGAAGGTCTGCTGCAGACCACCAGGCCAGAAGAGCTGCCAAGGGACTGAGAAGTAGCAGGGAAGGACTGACCTGCAAAGGGAGCCTGGCACACCAGGATGACAGCGGTCAGGACCCAGCAGGGTGGGCCACCTGCCTCTGCGTTAGCAGCGGTGTAGACACACTCCTGACTTCCCCGGTAGGTCCACAGTGGAGCTGCTCAAAGCAGCTTGGGAAGCAGAGAAACGACACATCCCGATGGCTCCTGGCCATCATCCCATCTTCTATGCCACGCTCTGCGATAACTAAACAGCTCCCCACTGGTGTCCTTGGACCTAGTGTGTGCCGCAGTCTGGCTGGGCACAAAATCACGAGCCACCACACAGCTTGTAGATTCAAACAGCAACTCTTTATTCCCGAACTCACACCAGCCGTCTACAATCACGTTCTGGGGAAATCCACGTTCTCTGCCCAAATCCACGTTCTCTGCCCAAATCCACCTCCACTGGGCTTCTATCTCCAAAATATACTGTCTGAATCCCATGAGAACTCAAGGGGAACCCAGGCAGCAGGATACGCCCTATTCCCAGCAGGAATAATCTTAAACCTTAAACCTGGAACCTAAACTGGGAACGCCCTAAACACGATTATCTTAAACCGGGAACACTCTAATCCGCCTTGGTCCTTGAGCAAGGTCACCTACATTCAATGTCACTGCAACATGTCAGCAACATGGGGTACGCTGGCAAGGAAATTGTCATACCTACTTGGCTAATGGCTCCCAGCAAGTGTGCTCTTTTCCCCACGGGCCACTAGAGTCTTCCGTTAAACATGCACCCATGAGGCAGCATCACCTCCCACTGCACAGTGATCCTGACGTGTCACATGGGAGGAACCCATCGTGATCCAGTTCATCTCTGACTTCCCCAGAGAGCTTCCATAGACATCGCCCCAGCCCTTCCCACATTCTGGTAGGAAGGACGCGTAGGGCTGACACCCCTCCAGCTCATGCAGAGTGAACGGGAAGCCCTGGCTATTGGGGCAACAAGATTCTGTCTGGTTCAGAGTCGGCCCAGTGGAGACAGCAGTGGGGTCACAGCAAACCTGACCCATGTGATGCCTGCAAAAGCCAGAACTTCCCAGCTGTAACAATTAAAATAAAATGAAAATGAGAATGATTTTGTCTTTTCATTAACTGCGGCAGATTCAAATTTCTGTCTTTGAATGACCTTGTCACTCACCCAGTAGCAGGTGTCTCCCCTGGAGGAGAAGACTGGCATTGCTTCTGGGGTGGTGGGAGTTGGCGCAACGTTCACAGGTGGGCAGCCCAGGAAAGTGAGAAATCAAACACTTAAACCTCCTCATTAGGCCGCATGAGTGTGTTCATGTGACTGAAACCAGTCGTTCCTGGAGAGTCCCAGGCTCTGCCACAGTTACTGCAGGCTTTGCCAAGAGCCAAGGTAAGACCCCGTGACAGCTGATGGTTTGCCCAAGGTCACAGAAGGTCGGCAGGGTGTACCTCAAGTAAAAGGAAACGTCATCTCCATAGCAGGCTCCACACTAAGCACAGTAGTGAGAACTTCCTGCTGAGCGGATTGGGAGGAGAGTCAAATGTCCGGGAATCAAATCCCAGCATGACCTCTTAGCCCTGCCACTGAAGCCGTATTACCAAGCCTCTCTGGGCCTCCATTTCCATATCTACACACGGGCACTCTAAAAAGTCAGTTTCCCAGATCTTGGGCAAGCTCATGGTGTCATCCTTTCTAAAATGTTAGCCACTGCCTAGCACAAAACACACACTCACTGAAGTTCAGTAAATCTGAGTCTCCGTCATCCCCAAACCTGGTTAGTCCTTAGAAACACTAGTCTCTTGAACTCCCTTCCCTCCTGGCTCATATTTACTGAATCAGTACATCAGGTGTCTCCCAAGAAACTTGTCTCCTTAGAGTTCTCAAAGAGAACGTCTAGTCAACTGAGTTTTAAACTATTTTAGCACTAAGAAATCCTAACAGTTATTTCCCAGGGTTGCAACCTTCTCAGAGACATTCTACAGAATAAAAGCAAACAAAATGTTTGCTTTCCTCCTCATTCCTTTGACGTAGGACGGATGAGGCTGGACATCCAAGGAATTATCAGGAAGCAGGTTTATTGGCTGCAGCCTGTTCAGAGTGACTTGTGCCTAAAATTTCCTCTGATCCCCGTTTAGAAATTGTTTGGACTTTATACCTCGTTGGGGGAGTGTTGAAATTTACATTTTTGCAGAAATCTACATTAAAATATTATAATTTATTTTAGTTCACAGATAGTGCTTTTAGTCCCAATTTTAGATTATCAGAGGTTTTTACAAGTTTGTGGGGGGGGGGTTGTTTTTTGTTTTTTGATTTTTTGCAAACCTGGCATCTACAAAAGATCTACCAACCACATGCCCTCTGCAGAGGATTTTATGTATTACCACAAAAGCAGAAGGAACACCATGAAGTTCCAGGCCAAACTTAGCTCTCACAAGGCAGAGCAACAGGAAATATGAAGTTTAATCACATTTGAGCTCTTTTGCAGAAATTTTTGCAGATATTCTAAGAACAATTATGGTGAGGGGCTGTGGGGAAGTTTAATTAAGATTCTTTGGTGGCACCTCCTCACTGATTTGCACTTGTTTATATGCAAACATGTCTGTCCAGTAAACCTAGTTTATACTAGTAATTCCCTTGGTGCTTTATTATAATTGTCTTCATTTAGTTCTAAGAAATTATGTTAAATGGGCAGACAAAACATCTTACCGAAGCAATACAGCTAAGAATGGACCAAATTATAAATCTCACATCTATGAGATATCAATTCACTGATGTCCATCTTTTCTCTGCTGAGTTTTACCTTCTCCTTAGCAAGGCTGTGGCTAGCTCTTTCAACTATATGTGGTTTCTATGTGTCAAACATGGGAAATTTCATCAGCAATGATGCATTCAATAATAGTTAATTTCCTGAGGATATTTATAACAAAAAGCATGAAGCAGAGAAGCTCTCTTGTTAGAAAGCAGGATTTTCACTCCCAAATCAGGTTACAGTACTAGGCCAAGGCTGCTCCCCCACTGCAGAACTTCTTGTCACCCAGCAACATTTGCATCACAAATTGCTCTCTTGAAAAGTAATAACACAGAAGACAAACATGATTTCATTTGGACCTAAAATCTGTTGGGGACTTTGAGGGGTTTAGATGCTGTAGCCTGCAGCAGACAAGATAAGAAATATCTCAATAAGGATGCACTCAAAGGATTGTTTCTCTCTCCTTGGGAGAAAGGATTATATGAAATAGTATCTCAAATTATCTTAGAAATTCTTCTAATATGCACAGACAGATGCATATAGGCAGATGACCTCTTTTTTTTTCCCAGACAAATGCCATAATTAGAGATCTTGTCAGTACAGTTACCCATTCTGCACATTTTGAGGGAAAGAGAAAAGGTTTGGCATGAGATAGACCTTCTATCCATCCCTAATCCTTTATTGACCTCCCAAATGACCCCTGCCAGGTGATTAATCTCCCCTAATCTGAGCTTTTTCTAATGCATATGAGTGACATGAAAAATATTGAAAGGATTAAATTTGATAATGTGAAATTGGCTGATTCGGTACTTAATGCAAACTAGACATTTGGTAAATAGATGGGTCTTAAAAAAAACTCTTTTCTCTATTTGTTAATATCAACCATATTTGAGTGTTGATTGTTACGGAATACATATAGCCTATTCTTGCATTTCAGAAGAGTAGAATAGCCTCATTTCTGCAATGCCCATTATATTTTTTAATCAATCCTCAACTGAAAACCTCAAATTACGTTTTGAGTTTTTTTGTTTTTGTTTTTGTTTTTTTGTTTTGTTTTTGTCACATGAACATGAAAGAGCTCACTTGGAGCTTCAGGGTGTGTCTGAGATCCCTAAGGCTATTTCTGTGTGAGAGTAAAAAGAGGCAAAAAGAAATTACGCAGGGAAGGGCAGGAGATAAGATGAGCAAAGGAGAAAGGAGAAGAGGAGAGAGGACAAGAATCCATGGGAGGAAAAGACAAGAGATGGTTGTTACACAGAAAAAAAATGGTCACTCGATCATTTAGACAAAGACGACTTTACAACATGACTTTAGATGAATCACCAAGCTCTAAAACTAAAGGACGGCCAACTTTGTTCACTCTCCACAAATGTTAGGCAATGCGTTCGTGTGAGCACTTGGGTTATGAAATACAGAGACAGAAAGTTATGTGTGTAGAAACTTTTCATCAGGAAAAGACCAAACAATACTCAGAAATAAAAGAGCCAGAGAAGGCAAAATAGCAAGTGTCACACTACGGCTTCTCAGCACACAGAAATTCAAAATCACAGTCCTGAGACAGACCAAAAGAACTGCAGTGGGAAGTCAGTTCACATAGACCCTGACCAAATGGGGCACAGCTATGTGAGTTTAGGCCAGTTCTCTACATTTTCTGTCACTAATTCTGCAGAATTGAAAGATAAGAGCACCCTTCCTATCTAGCATTTGAAGAAAAGACTGACTAAGTTGTTTTGATGACCCAACATATTCAATATCAATATTCAGTGTAAAGCACCACAAAATATTATTTATATATGATATTATACATTTGATAATTATTAGTATCAGATATAATTATAAATGTGTTTACATCCATGTATATTTGTGCAGTGAAATAAATGAAAGCAAATTATCTGCACTCATGTTCCTAGAACCAATATCATTTTTAACATTAAAATACATTTTATCATATTCCAAAGAAAATTGTAACATAAGTTTCATAGTTCATACGGAAGAATAAACTGGTAAAGAAAACTAGCATGTATATGCTAATTATATTTATAAATATAAATGTATATATAAATACAAATATTATATATTTGGTAGCAGGGATTGACCCTAAGGGTGTGTCACCACGAAGCCACATCTCTAGCCCCCCTCCCTTCTTTTTGAGCCAGGGTCTTGCTAAGTTGCTGAGGCTGGATTTGAATTTGCAATTCTTTGCTAATATTTTTTAAAAGAATAATGAAAATGTATTATAAAACTAGAGGTAGGGAAATGTATTGTAAAGGCAAACAAGCCAGGTTAATAGTGCCCAGTTAGGTCCAATAGTGTGGGCTCCAACACCCCCACAGATCAACTAGAGGGAAAAGGACCCCAGGCCCGCACCACCAGAAAACAAGGAACGTAACTGTGGGTGGAAAACAAGCAGGCTGCCCGCAGGGAGCCTGGAGGGTCTGGGGGCACCCTGGAGAGAGAGGGGAACAAAGGGCCCCAGATGAACCTGGTCACCTTCAGGGCAGGGAGTCCGAGTGAGTGAGACAATACTGAGAAAGAGCCCTTCCTTCCTAGTGGACCAGAGCCAGGCCATCTAGGAGGGACTTGAAGGACTCCAGGAGCTGGCCAGCTCGTAAGGAACAGAAAAGACGGGCCCTCAGGAATCTGAGTGGTGAAGGCAACAAGGAACAAAAAAATGTCTGTTGCTCTATGTTTTGTTGCTATTTGTATTCCCTATTCTAGTTTTATAAGACATTTTCACTATTCTTTTAAAAATATTAGTGAAAAATTGCAAATTCAAAGCCAGCCTTGGCAACTTAGCGAGACCCTGTCTCAAAAATTCAAAACAAAACGGGCTAGAGAGGCAGCTCCGTGGTGACAGACCCTTGGGGTCCATCCCTGGTACCATATATACATTTGTATATTGGCAGGTGGACAAAGCTGGAAGGGAAACCATGAAGTAGGATGTAACAAGCCTCCTGTCTCCTCCCAGAAGAGCAGCCGGCAGAAGACGGAGCTCTCCTAACCCAGAGCAGGGTCCCCTCTCCTCACCTGTCATAAACACAGAGCCGCACATGTCAGCGGGCACGGTGGCTGTTTCAGGGTGTGTCTTCATCCTCTAGTTTCAGTCTCTCCAAATATGTGTCATCCTTGTATGATGAAAACCTCCAAAGTCCTTTCACCTGGCTTGGTCAATGCACACGTGCACATTACCAGGACCTGTGGTCAGACCACTGGGCAGCAGCCCGCCACAGCTCCTGGCCCCTGGGCTGCTGAAGCTCAGTACCCCTTGGCCAAGCCTGCTCCATTCTGCTGAGAGCAGGACAAGCCGTAACCAGGAGTGGGCACGGCCCATTTACCAAGCCGCATGCCCCTGGCCAGCCCTGAATGCACACCCTGCACTGGGCAGTGACCAGAGGGGAGACCGAAAGCATCCCGTCTGAAAACCCCCACCCCAAGGACCACTGATGAGGAAACGAAAACCTGAACCCAGCAACACAGCACGACAGCCTACTATATCCCTACAGCCAGACCCTTGTCTGTATCTATCCATCTATATCCCAACAGGCTTTCAGGATCAAGGAAAACTACACTGGACCAAAACACAAAAACTCAGAACAGAACTAGACAATAAACTAGAAGAAATGGAGGGAAATCTGACTGAACTCAGGAAAGACGTGGATGGAGGAGTTTCCCCAACCACAGGCACAGCAGGTGACGAGGTGAGCATAGTGGAACAGCTCATGCTTGCCACCCCATGGTGCACACATAAAGCATCACGTGGTACAGGATAGAGAGGGCCAATTTTTAGTTGTGAATTAAATAAATTAAATAAACAGACGGGGGAAGTGGCACTTTTTATCAAAGGGAAATGTGGGATGCAATAAATGGCATTGAAATTAATAACTACACATTGTAAATCAAACAGAGTTCTCGCTCCTCTTCAGTTGTATATTAAATAATTTCCAGGGGATTATTGCTCTAAATATTAATAAATTAATCAATATGTGGAAAATTGTAAAAATCACAGTAAGTGAATATTTTTATAATTTTACCATGGGTTATATCATTTCAACTACAAATCTGAAGGGGGAAAAATGAATATACTTACCTATAAAAAGATTCCCTATAGAGCTGGGGTTGTGGCTCAGAGGTAGAATGCTCACCTAGCACATGCCCTGGGTTCAATCCTCAGCACCACATAAAATAAATAAAAATAAAGGTGTTGTGTTCAACAACAACTGAAAAATAAATATTAAAAAAAAGATTTCCTATAAACCTGTGAACAGAATTAAAAGATGAATTTCACACTAGAAATATATGTATAAAACATATAAATGCTATTCAAATGTACTGTATTCAATCACATATGTATACACATACTTTCATTTAAAAATAGGCAAAAATAAAAATAATTTGCAAAAGAAAATAAAAATATATGATAAATTTAACCCCATTAATCACTAATTAAGTGAAAATTAATTAACATGAACAGATACGATTTTCACATTCAAAATCAACAGTTTCCTATGTAAATGTAGAGTTTGCAATAGACATATAACCTATTTTGTTGCAACATATATTTCATCTCCTACTAGTAATAGTATAACTGGGTATAAAACTTATATTATTAATTAGGCAATATTTATCACAAACATTAAAATACTTAAATTGTTTTGAAATGGAGATATGGTTTTGGTCCTATCTAAAATGCTTTAGACCAAAAAAATTTGAATCTCAGGGTTTTTCAAATTTTGGAATATTTGCATATACATAATGAGATAACTTGGCCAGGGAGCCAGGTCTGACTATGAAATTCATTCCTGTTTCATTTGCACCGTATACACAGAAACTGAAGGTAATTTTATATCATATTTTTAATAATTCTGTGCATGAAATAGTTTTGTGATGATGCACTCCCCACCTGTAATATTATGTCAACACTCAGAAGGGGTTTCAGCTTTTAGAGTGGTTGGATTTCAGATTTTCAGGTTAGAGATGCACAACCTAAAAGATAACATATCTTTAGACCTAGTTACTCACAAAACTAACATCCAACCATGGATGAGCATTATATAAAACTTTTTTTATACTTTTATTTAAGTTTTAATATGGTTTAATGAAAAATGATGCCAAATATTTGTATTTCAAATGAAATATCAGGCTCAGAGATAGGTTGAATAACTTGTTGAGCTGGGTATGGTGGCGCACGCCTACAATCCCAGTGTCTCAGGAGGCTGAGGCAGGAGGATCACGAGTTCAAAGCCAGTCTCAGCAATGGTGAGACACTAAGCAATTCAGTGAGGCCCCTTTTGTAAATAAAATACAAAAAAGGTCTGGGGATGTGGCTCAGTGGTCGAGTGCTCCTGAGTTCAATACCCAGTAGCCCACCCCCCAACACACACACACACACACACACACACAAATTTGTTGACAGCACGTGCCCAGTAAGTCAGAAAAGAACTCAAAGCTACACACTTGACTTATTAAACTCTATAGTAGTGACTATTCCCTCTCTCATTAGAAGTATCTATTAAATTGAATTAATATAAAGTAAATAGAACTACATCCTATATGTACTATATGCATCTTTTACCAAGTCTTCTATTAGTTTGTTCAGTTATATTTGTTTCACCTATATTCACAATTCCAGGGCTGCCAGACATAGTCCCATAGACTATAAGTTAAACAGCAGAAATGTATTTTCTTACAGTTATGGCAACTAGGAGTCCCAGGTGGAGGTGGCAACAGGATTGATTTATTTTGAGGCCTCTCTCCTTGGCTTGGGGACACCCAATGTAACTTCATACGGTTCCTTGGTTCCTTTCTGTGTGTCTGTGTCTAATCTCTTCTTATGTGGACATTAGACAGACTGGATCTGAGCCCAGCCTAATGACCTCATCTAACCTAACCACCTTTTTAAAGATCCTATCTCCAAATGCAGTTGCAATCTGAGGTCCTGGTGAAATGGTTGGCGGAGTCTGTGTAAACTGCAGGCCTCTGCAGCCAAGAAGGCCTGTTTTAGTGTAAGCAGCCAATCGCAGCAGGAAATGCTGCCCGCATTAGCTCATAGGGTCACAGCGAGCAGAGCCTGATTCTGCTCCACTCTGCTGAGTGCTGTGATCCGCTCTCAGTGTTGCCATTCTAAATGGGGGACATGCCCCAGTGTTACGACAGACCCCAGAAGCTCACTGCCAACTTCCTTCCAGGTTCTTGTCTCACAAATCAGAATAAAATTCAAGGGACAACAGAAGGCAAGAGTGAAAGGAGTAAGATTAACTTAAGTGGAAAGAATATAAACAGAACTCTCCCAGGGGCAAGAGGGTACCCCAATAGGGGATGTTCTCGGGTGTGGCAGTCTAGGGGTTTATATAGCACTTGGTCAACACTACTGGTTCAAGTTCATGTCAATCAGGGTTTGCAAAGGCACCGACACTGTTGGCTAGTCCTGCCATCCCATTACCTCTGCACCCCTCCGATTTGCCTGTCATTGCTCACAAAGCAGGAGGTTGAGGTCACTGGATAGTGAATGCTCAGATTCCTGGGCTTTGGCTCTGTGTGGATGGGCGTCCCCTCAGACTGCAGCCTGGCCACCACAGTGCACTAGGTCAGTGTCCTGGGTTGCCTTGGCCCTGGCTTACCTGTGCTGGCATTGCAGTCTCCTTGAGGTTGCAGTCCAACATCCAGCCCCTATAACTCCCAGCCCCCTAAACCATAATTCTTGGACAAGAGCTTGGCTTCACTGGGAGTTAGGACTTGAAGGTATGAATGGGGTAGAGGAGAATACAACCCAGCCCATACATCCTATATAAGTGTAATTCTCTAATTAGTTTAATAAACCATAGTTGAATGCCTACATAGCCTGGTGATATGCCAGTCCGTAGAGATGGATGAACTGGTTCCCGATTTGAAACGTCTATGTCTACTGGGAAAGACAGAAGGTGGCCAAAGAGTGGGTGACAAGCAGTACCACTGTGTAATCAGAGTGTAGCCAGGCTTCTGTGAGCAGTCAAAACCATCTAGCTCAGCCCAGGGGCAAATCATGGAAGATATTCAGAGAAAGGCACTGAGATGCATCCTTAAACATGAGGTTCAGTAGTACCAACTGGTTGAAAATGTCTAAATGGTAGCTAGCTACAAGAGAGTGCTGGAGACGTAGGCAAGGGCTGTGTGTGCTCTCATTTTAAAGTGTTTGAACCCTTTTCCAAAGACTTAGGGGGCCACTGAAAGATTGTTAAGCAGGGATTTTATAGTATATGCATTTTAGAAATATAACCAAGAAGATAAATTATATCAAAATAACCAAGAAGATGAATTTTGGGGTTGAGAGCATGTGGAGACTAGAGCAGAAAGTGCTCTGAGGACTGGGTGCCCATGGGCAGGGGAGGAGGAGACCTTCCAGGACTGGGCCCGTCGTGCTGACACAGCATCCTCTGTGTTCGCTGCTGGCTCACATTCATGGAAACCACCCTTACAAATATGTGGATCATGTGCAGATGCACTAAAAATACCTGTTTTCACATATAATTAACATATTGTCCAAAAAAAGACAGAAATTTAATTTTTTTTTCATGGAACAATAGGCCAGAACAAACAGAGGCCTTTATGTAACCAAACCTAAAATGCTACTCCTTATGGCTCACCCTACCCCTGCCTTTTTTAATGAATTAATTATTATGCACAACAGATTCAAGACTGCATGCTGATACTGTCAGTGCAAGTAAAGAAATCTAACAATACATTTGAATCACCAAATGCTGCTGAGAGCCTTAGAGTCGGAATGATGCATGGCATTTTTGGTTGAAAGGTGACACCAGCAAGCCATTGAGATGATAATGGTTATGTTAAGATGTGTATTCAATTGGGTATTAGAGCCCTGCTGTCCGCCTTAGCCTGCTACTTTGGAGCTCTTGCGGGATTCCCGGAGAGTTCTCATTGGTTGGGGAAGTTCGGGAGGAGGGATTTCCGGAGGAGGGATTTTCCGGTTGGTGTGGTGTGTCCTGGGAGAAGGCCGCATGCGTGGCGTTAGCGGGAGTTCGGAAATAAAGTTTGTTCCTGCTTCAGTGACTCGTGATTTGTGCCCAGCCAGACTGCGGCAAAATGCAATCAGAATTTGTGGTTTCAAGCCAAACCAGAAATGGCAGTGACTTTTTTCGAAGTTTAACAATATTAACCACCTAACCTTAAATTACATATGTGTATTTTTAAATAAAAATCTTGACACAGTTGGAACAATCTTTCTCAACCCCTTAGATTTGTTTTTAATCAATATTCATAATAAACATGTATTACATTCTACAACAACAAAACTTTAAGGTAGTCAATGGAAAAGAAGAAAAATTAACTTCTCTGCTTTGCAAACTATGTTGGAAAATAGTGGCAACCGTGATGGCATTTGTTGAGAAATGCTATAAATATATTTTCTACAATGTACTTTCAATTATTTTCTGTTATACTGTCATAAATATTTAAAATGTATTTTGCTACTTGTGACAATAATTAGTATTTATATTTATATTGGCATTCCTTAAGTTTGCTTAATCTAATAAATCAAGAAATTATTTGACCACCCCAAACTCTATTTCAACCCATAACCACATGTGACACACAATTAGAAAAGGCTAGATTTTCTTTTCTTCCTATTCCTTTATCCTCAGACATTTTAAATGTCAACTGTCAGCTCTCTGATACTGCACTGAATCACTTGTTTATCAAGCCATGCTAAGTTTATTGACCTCATGGCACTAAGCGAGAATGCTAAGCAATATCTCAGAAAGCAAATACAGTCAGGAGCAGATTTTCCCAGGATTTTTGGCTCTGGCCCACATGGTTTAATAAAGATCTTTCAATGTTTTCTGCTAAGTGAGCTATTTGCGCTGTTGAGCATTTTACTGTGGGTGAATGGGCTGTTTACCAGATGAGTAAAGTATCTGTCAGATAAACAGGCTCCTAGGAGTTTTTGGTGGTTTTTTTTTTTGTTGTTGTTGTTGTTGTTGTTGTTGTTTTTGAAACACACAGTAAATACTCAAATTGCTTTCATCTTTCTCTTCATGAGCAAAACTTTCTTGGGACACAGATTCTATTCAACCCAGGAGGCCTCGGTGTTCATTAGTACTCTGAACATGTCTCAGGATGGTTTGGAGGCAGGGGGTGGGTGGTGGCAAGCCTCTCCTGAGTTGTGAGAAGCAGCTGGGACCAAGATACAGACCAAGATTGCAGGTGCCCCCTCTCGGACCAATTCTATTTGTCACACTGACACCTCATGCCCCAAACATGCCAATAGACACCAGAGTGCCCAGAACATCATGTTATCTGAACATGCCACAATGACAGGATTTCTTAATTACCTGAAATGCCAGTGTCTCCCCTATTTTCAGTAGTAAAAACCTACTCACCTCTCAAATCCTCCGTCTCATCCCTACCACCCAGACTTTTGTACCATGATGTATCTTTACATAGATATCACTGGATCTCATTATTAATAAATGTCTGTACTTATCCCTGTCTTAACCCTGAAAGAAAAAAATCTGTTCTTCATTAATTTCCCTAGCATGCAATAGTAAATGCTCAATGGGTGTTTGCTAGAATGAATAAAGTCCACAGACAATGAATGGGTAGATAATTGGATAGGCTTATGTGGAACTTGTAGAAACAATTTGTCTTTCCTTCTAAGAGAAGGAATATCAGATGATATGGTTTCCAGAACTTTATGGTTGGTTGGTTTCATAACTTTCTTTCATTCATCACATATTTAATAAACACATCAGCCAAGTACTATGCTGGGCACTGGGTTTGAGAGATGGACAGGGTCTGTTTACATCCAACACATTGGAGAAACACTTCCGACACTGTTGCCCCGTGTAACCAGCTCAACTATCCCCACCAGCACCACCAACAACACTGTCTGCATAATCTCAGCCATAGCTACCACCATCTGCACTACCCCACGACACCTGCCACTTGTTGGCATCAAGAGCATCGGCCAAAGATTTCATGACAACACCCTTAGGTGTCTACATTTTGAGCTTCTGAATTTTGAAGCAGCAGTAGTAGATGTTGATGTTGGTCCTAGAATCAGATTTCAAGGGTTTAAAGGACAATCCAGAGCTTCAGAGCTCTCTATTTCATGGAAACAGAGCAGACCAAAACCTTCCAGAGTCTCTAATCACAAGTATAGACAGAAGAGAGGAGGAAATGACTTGAGAATCTGAATGAATGAAATTTAGACTCCTGAGAAAATTCATGGGATTCTTCTTACTATAAAATTCTATTTTCAGACTCCACATGAGATCATGAAGCCATTAGTAAGAAACCCAGAATAGAACTCCTTTCTAGTTCATAAACAAACATATCTTTCATTCCACAGAACTGTGGGACTAAAAGGAAAAAAATCAATAAGATCTCTGATTTTAATAATGAAGTAGTGTAGTGTCCTCACCAAAGTCAAGAAGACAGCTCCCTTTCCAGAACTAAATTCAGAAAGGTGGTCCGCTGCCCACTAAAGATTGGAATCCCTTCACTCTGCCGCTTCCAAGTCCCTTGTTTACTGGGAATGCTTTTAGTCAACAGGAATTATTCTACTCTCTTCTGTCTAATTTTTTACTATTACTTTTCTCACCACTCTTGTTTCTACTGTTAAAAGGTTCCCAAAGTCAGAATTTCCCATTGTTCTAATTGCTGACTGTAATTCAACCTTCTTTCTCTGTGTTAGTGATTAAAAAGCAAACAAACACACACACACACCTAAGATCAATTGATGGTCAAAAGGAAGTGTCTATTTAGAATAACAATTTGCCATTCTACTGAAAGCATTGTACACTATCATCTATTTCTAGAACCTTCCCATATGGGGAACTCTGGAGACTTCCATATATTCCCACACCAGGCTTTTGAACAGGAAAAATGAACAAAAATAGACAGATGATCAAGGGTAGATCAATGCTTGTCAGGCTGGTTTAGGCCCAACATGCCATATCCTGTCGTGGCAAATTTAGCATATTAGCTTTTCTATCTCTGCTATAACCAGCTATCGCTGACCCAGTGCTTTAAACAACACAGCATCACCACCTTGCACTGCTGCAGTTAAGAAGTATGAAATGGTGTCACCTGGGTACAGTCAGGGTGGCACCAGGGCCACTGCTGTCTAGAGAAGAGTTGGTTTGCTAAAGTCTGCCCACATTCCGTGACCAACGGGGCTCTTCCTCCATCAACAGTGGGTCCATTTGTCACATGACCCTGAGGCGGGAGGGTAAGGGCAGCAGGACATGGGCCTCGGGGAAGGGAAGGAGGGAACGAGACCTTGCCATCCTGGAAGGAGACATCAGGCCTGCATCCTGTCACTTCCCCTGATGGCTTCAACCGCCACAGCTCTTGCTTACTACCCCACCCCTACTAGAGCCAACCAAGACCCTCCTCCAGAGGACTTCCTCTTCTGCCAACACCCCTCACCCATCCTTACGTTAACAAAGGCTTGAAAACTAGCCCCCACACCATTTGTTGAAGAAGACTAAATAGAAAGTTGATGCACCCCTTTTGAATCTGAGGTTCCTCCCGCAAGACCTGTATGGACAGACTGGACAGACGGAGCCCATGTAAACAACACACAGCAGGGCAACCCTCTCTTGGGACCCCTCCCCTTTGGAAGCTCTGCTTTCTTTCTGTTACCCAAACAAATCCTAAGACTTTGCTTTGCTCTCACCCTCTGACTGTGAATGTCTTTCTTAGAATATGCAAGAGAAAAAAAATCCACCTGACAGTCACACTCTGTTACAATATTCCTCTGACTTTCCCTTCTACCTTCATTTTTCACATTTAAGGATCCTTATGATCACATAGGTCCTACCTGGACAGTCCAAAATAATCCCCACTTTAAGGTAAACTTCTCAGAAACTTTAGTTTCATCTGCTACCTCAATCCCCCATTACCCTATAACATAAGGCATTATTTCCAGGGATCACAACATACATCTTCAGAGAGCCAATATTCTGCCTACCTCGATTTATCCTCTGGCCCCTAAGACTCATAAGCAAAATATATTCAAATTACTGCAAGGCTGCCAGTCTCAACCCACTACACAATTAATATAATTACTTTATAGTTCTATAAAGTTAGTAAATACCCTCCTGATTTTAATCGACCTTGAGGTTAAAGTGGTTCCGTCTCTTTCTAGCAACCAAAAATAAGACTTTTATGGAAGGTTGAGAAGGGAGAATAGAAAAGGAAAAATCCTTTGGTTTTTTGGATTTAGGCTCTTCCAATCATCCCCAGCTCTCCCTCATAATATTGAAAAGTTTTGGTAGTTGTTTTCTGCTAAGTTCAGTATTACACAGCACCCAGGTGCACCCTGGCCACCACCATTTCTAAAACGAACCAGAACACATGTTTTCAAACTTACAGGGGCCAGACCAGTTAGAGCCCAGCATCTCCAAACCATCCCCTTAATAAACACTTCCAAACTCAAAGAAGATGCAGGAAACCATGGCTCAGACGATGTTGAGCTAGTTACGAGTCCAGCTGATGTGTTAATTCTAAATGAGGTTTGGTGCTTGAAGAGTATATGGGTTATTCACCCTTCCCTCTCCTCTTCTAAATCTCCTTCTCTCATGCAGTCATCACACTGCACTATGGCAACCAGGAAGAAGGAAAGAGGGGAGAAAGGAGAGAGGTAAGGGGCCAGGGACAAGATGTAGTCTCCAAGGCCACACCCCAGGGACCACTTTCTCCAGCAGTACCTCATGTCTACAGTTACCATTCAGTAATCGATTATCTGTGGACCATTCTCAAGTCCACAGATAATCAACTCCATCACTCTGTGCCCAAGGGGAGGCAAACATCATTGCTGAAAGGTGTGACAGAGGAAAGCCACTCAGGACATGACAGTAAGGAAGCAGAGAGAGCTGTGCTCACCAAGAACAAAATATGTACCCCAAGGACATGCCCCCAGTGACCCGCCTCCTTCAGCCACACCCCACCCACCTACATTACCACTCAGTTAACTATTAATCCCTATCCCTGGATTAAGGACCAATAGGTAAAGGCTCTCATAGCTCAATCATTTCACCTCTAAACTTTCCTGCCTCATCTCCCACATGAGCCTTTGGGGGTTACCTCATATGTAAACCAGAACACAAAGGAATCCTCTCTCAACTCAATGTTTTTGCACTTTCTTGGCTGCATAGGAATTTTCATATTATCTCTTTAGTGTCCTTTCAATGCCATTGGGTCAGTATGATGTCCCTTCTTTTATTTCTGATGTTGGTAATCTATGTGTTTTACCTTGGTTAGTCTGGCTAAAAGATCACAGATTTTATTTGATCTTTTCAAAGAACCAGTTTTTGGCTTTTGTTGATTTTTCTATCGTTCATCTGTTTTAATTGCATTTATGTATACTCATATTTATTACTTCTTCTGCTTCCGCTTGAATTAAGCTTAAGTTGCTCTCATTTCTATAGTTTCCTAGAATGAAAACTTAGTTCATTGATTTTAGATCTTTCTTCTTTTCTAATGTAGACATTTTAATACTATAAACTTCTTTGTAAGCGCCATTTGCAGTGTATCCCACAATATTTTCACATTTTTTCCTAAGATCACTTTTTTTACTTGTTTAGAGATATATTAATTGATTTCTAAATATTTATGGCCCAGCATTTGCTCTATCCTAGTCATTTATGCTGCCATTTACATGATTGATACCCTTACTTATTTTTGCATGCTGGGTCTCTCATATCCTCAAAAGGAGTTTTGAAGTTGCCAACTATAAGAGTGGACTTGTCTATTTGTCCTTGAACTGCACTCAGTTCTGCTTCATGTATTTTGACACTGTTGTTAGATGCATACATTTTAAGTCAAGTTCTAACTTCTTGTAGAACTGATGCCTTGTGGTCATTATGTCATGCACCTCTTTATCCCTGATAATGATTCTCATTCCAAATTCTGCTTAGTCTAAATTGTATAGACATTCTCGCCTTTTAATTTATGTTGGCATAGTAAATATTTACTTTTAACAGTCTGAATTCTAATTTTAAAAATTGGTTTCTTATAAACAGCATATTGTGGGGCTAGTTAATATTGTTTGTAACCCACTCTGTTGTCATCTCTGTCTTTTAATCAGCATTTTTGCAATGTTCACATTTAAAGAGTTAATACCATTGGATTAATAGCTACCATGTGTAACCCTTTCCTATTTATGCATTTATTTTTGTTTTCCAAGATGAATTTTCAACCTGGACATATTAATTTTTAATCCTACAATTCTATTTTTAAACAGAAAAAGTATTCTATATTCTATATTTTATATAGTTTATTCTATTTTTATGTACTTTATCGTTTTCTCCTGAAATTTCTTCCATCTGCTCATCACTTTTTATGTTTGCCTATATAATTGCTGTTCATAGCATATCTTGTCATTCCTTCCTCTGTGTTTCAAGGGACTGCATTTTATTATGGGGCACATGTTTATCTTCCGGGTGTGTCTAACTAACTTCCTTATATTCTGAGCTTTGTAGGTAACAGGAGCTCCAGATTACACTTTCTTATTTGAAAAGGTATTCTGTCAGGAGGAAAAATTACCTGTATATATTTACAGCAAGTTTTGTTATTTTGCTTTTCTGAAGCATGTATTTTAGTTTTTCCTTAGTTCTTAGGCATAGTACCAAGTGTATGTAGAAAATTTTGAAGAGAGTGTCCTCATGCCCTTACATTGTGCATGTGCGCACACACACACACACACACACACACGGATGTAACAAAACAACACATATATATGTATAATATACATATGTAGACATACAAACAGATATACAAATAAATGTATATATGCAAAACAAGGATATTTCCACAAAGAACTCATAATAGAAGAAAAATTAACTAAAGATCATACTGCATATTACTTTTTCTATCAGTTTCACACTAACATCAATAGAAGAAGTTATAATTGTCATATATGTATTTCTTATTTAGCCAGACACTTAGGGTTCCATTTACAGATGAGAAAGACTAAGGCTTTTGAAGCTAAACATGACAGAGGAATTTAGTATCTTTCCATAAGGAAATGTAAGAATACAGCAGCAGGAATTTTATGATACTGATAGTTTTCCAAATACATTGCAAACAATCCGTATTAAAACATGAAATATTTATTTTATGAAAGTAATCAATTAACAAACAAGAAAAATACACAATCAATCTCACTATACAGGTATGTGTGCGTGTGTGTGTGTGTATCAATGAATTATATTTGCGAATCTCCAAGTTTGGGTTCTGAAATTCAGTAGAAGCAATCTTTTTTAAATGTTAGAAAACCTCTCTTTAAAATAATACAATTCAATAAGTACTGTTGTTTTAAACATTAATATCTCCTAATACTATGAGGGTTCCTGTATCTTTTATGTGATCTTTTGGCTTTCTTCCTAAAATGTATCAGTGAGTATGGCTGAAAAATTAATTAGTGAGTGAAAACTCATCTGCCTTATGATTTTGGTATACTAATCAGTAAATAGATCTGCAGCCTTGCCTGTGAACAGATGGATTACTCAAACAGCAACTTGGTCTATTTCTAAATTAGAAATAATGGGTTCGTATTTTTAATGACAAGTTTCTTCAAAGCAATGAATCAGATTGAAATCCGTTCGTTTTGCTCTGAGGGAAGAAAACAGCATGCACCGTACTGCTCCCGGCTCTCTGCTCTAGACACTGTTCCGTCTTCAGAACTGATCTGAGAAAATGTGTGACGGGCTTGAAAAAGCAGGCAGGACATCAAAGAGGACATCGATGAAACACTGCGGCAGCAAGGCTGAGAGCCTTGGAGGCTTGCATATTTATTTAATATTTCATCTGTTACCAACTAAAGACAATGTCTTAAATCTAAGAAGAAATAATTTTAAGCAAAGCTTAAAAATATCCTGACAGAATACCCACAAAAAAATGCAGCCCGAACTTCCAGTTGTTATCAAACGTGTAGCTCCTCAGTATGTTCTTTAAAATTACCTCGGTGATTTAATAAATATTTTACTTTCCAGATAACACAGTTCAATGTTGTAAGAAAACTGTCTTCTCAAAGGAAAGTGCATGAGGCAACAAAGCAGTCTTGGCATCAGAAGAGGAGCCTGAAACCTTAGATCTCTGATTTCAAAGTCAGTTTTTTATTTAATTCAGTCCAGTTTTATGTTATCATAAATGATGCTTTTTTTTTCTAGAGGAAATGCTAATACGTGAGAAAATTTGTCTTAGAGCAATAAAGATCAAAGACACTAAATGAGTCAAGGGTAATGTCTCAGTCCATGCCTGCTGCTGTAACAAAATGCCTGAGTCTTGAGTAATTTGTGAACCACAAAACCTTCTTTCTCAGAGTTCTGGAGAAATTCAACATCAAAGCACCAGAAGGTCCCGTGCTTGGTGAACACTCTCTGTCTACTTCCCAGTGAAGTCTTGAGGCCTGTCCACAGGGGTGGAAGCCACAGCACTGTGTCCTCTTGTGCTGAACTGACGCCCTCCAGCCCTTCTGTCCGTCAGGACACTAATCTCGCCTTCCGTGGTCCCCACCTAGGAGTCAGAATACCCTCTCCTCCAGGGTTCCGTTTCAGCCTGTGAATTCTCAGGGACACAGAGTGTCGGCCCTGAGCAGGGAGAGGACTCTGCGCCCTAAATGCTGCACAGGGTTACGGAGGCAGGAAGCAGAACTCCGGACATGGTCAGAGGAGGTCACAGCAACAGCTACCACTATAAATGGTCACCAGAGGCTAAACTGCTAAGAAGGCGGCTGGGGTCTGATTAAGAGGTTATTATTCTCCGGGCACAGTGGCACACACCGGTATTCCCAGCAGCTCAGGAGGCTGAGGCAGGAGGATCACGAGTTCAAAGCCAGCCTCAGCAATGGTAAGGCGCTCAGCAACTCAGTGAGACCCTATCTCTAAATAAAATACAAAATAGAGCTGAGATGTGGCTCAGTGGTTGGGTGCCCCTGAGTTCAACTGCCAGTATCAAAAAAAAAAAAAAAGAGGTCATTATTCCCCGAGAGCCTTCCCCTGCCTTGGCAAATGGAGTAGGAGGAATTCCTTATTTTATTTATTTATATTTATTTATTTATTTACTTACTTACTTACTTACTTACTTATTGCTACTGGAGGTCAAACACAGGGTCACTTTTCCATGGAGCCATATCCCCATCTCTTTTTATTTTGAGACAGGATCTTACTAAGTTGCTTCCAACATTGCTAAGTGGCTGAGGGTAGCTTTGAACTTGTGATCTTACTTAGCCTCATGAGTCACTGGGATTACAGGCATGGGCCACTATGCCTAGCTAGCAGGAAAAATTCTATTGACCCACCCCCATGATTCTGATATAGTCCCTGCCCTTTGGGTGCATGGAATCCATGAACAGGACGAGGTACCATTCCCCTGCTTACTACCTTATGCAGCAGAAAGGAGATGACCCAAGTGGGCCAAACACATCACACATGTTGCTACAAAGCAGAGTCACTGCAGCCAGTAGCAAAAGTGGAGTTCAGAGAGAATCAAAGCATGAGGAGAATTTGATATACCACAGCTGGCAATGAAGACAGCGGGGTCAGAAGCCACAGGACCACCTGGGCAGCAAACCAAGTGCATTAGGAAGCAGACTCTTCCCTAGAGCCTTGAGAAAAGAGCCCCACCTGTCCAGCACCCTAATTCTGGCCTTACAAGACCCGAAGCAGAGAGTCCAGTACTGACCACAGACCTGTAAACAAGTTCACAGTCATTTGTTATATGCAATAAAAAACCATTATGTTAGCCAGGCGTGGTGGCACACACCTGTGATCCCAGTGGCTCATGAGGCTGAGGCAGGAGGATTGCAAGTTCAAAGCCAGCTTCAGCAATAGCAAGGACCTAAACAACTCAGTGAGACCCTGTCTCTACATAAACTATATAT
>NW_025999913.1:17947275-17951455 GCF_001458135.2 Marmota marmota marmota
ATATATATATATATAAAGAGGGCTGGGGATGTGGCTCAGTGGCTAAGCTCCCCTGAGTTCAATCTGCAGTACCAAAGAAAAAAAAGAAAGAAAGAAAGAAAGAAAAAACTATTATGTTTTATATTTATGTATATAACATAACATATTTGCTTATATGTTGTTAATATGTATAATAGTATGTTATTATCTATATAATATTTATTATGCATAGCATGTTATGTATAGTACATATATCATACACATAGCATACTTGTAATATATATCTCTACAGAAGACTTTAACATACATATAAAGGGAAAGGGAACTTGTGCTCTAACGCTTAATAGGATCAATATCACTAGGTCTTTGAAACACACTTAAAGACTGTTGAGGATTGACCCATATTTAAAGTCATCCTGCAAAATGAAAGACAGAAATATTACCAAATAAACTAATGAAAGAAGTGGAGGGAATAAAGACAATAAGAAAGAACAGAAGGAAATCCAAAAATAACTAATATCAATACAATTATACAGGTAAGAGAATACAATGCAGTCAGGAAATAGACACAAGTCTCAATTAAAAAAAATGTAAAAATTATTGTTCATAGAAACAAAAACAATGGAAACTGAAACAAAAGACCTTCCCAGAAAGTTTGGAAAATAAAATCAAAGATCCTCTTAGAAAGAACAACAACTAGAGAATATGAGTACATCCATAGAGAAGATGGAATATCTGTCCATCAGAAATTCCAATAACACTAACAAACAACTTCCCAGACCCAAACACGGATTTCAGATGAGGATATCCTGTCAGGAGCCCAACACAATGAACTGAAGATAATTCACTCTATGGTGCTTTGTGCCCAACCCACCTACACTTTTGTGCAGGTGTTTTTCTTTTTTCTTTTTTTTTTCCTTCAAAAGTCCACCAACCTTGACTTTCCTTCCTTACAAGCACATTTTATTTTCTGTGTTTGACTAAAGTGCCTCTCACTGATATTCTCTGAAGCTACCACCTTTATTGGAACAGAACTTCTGGTTTAAACAAAACATGGATCATTTCCTCAGAGTCACAGCATATTCCACGTGCTTGCTCTCACTGCCTAGTGGCCTTGATCTAGTCTTCTTATCTAGTATTTCTGTGTTTGCAAGTCAAAATGCTTTAGTCCCTAGTCACCTGTAAAAGATCTTCATTGTGCAAGTCAACTCTATATATAATCTAATGTCTCAAGAGGTTTTCTACTTCTCAGATTCATTAATAATTGACTTCATAGAGCTACTCACCAAAAAATATCAAGAAGAGTAATTCTAGTGGTTGCAGAGGGTGCTATAGTTTAGCTATGAGGTGTCTCCCAAAAGCTCACATGGGAGACAATCAAAGAAATTTCAGAGGTGAGTTTATTGGATTATAAGAGCCTTAATCTAAGTGATGCATTAATCCACTTGAATGGATTAACTGGCGGGGCGGGGGGACTGCAGGCAGGTAGGGTGTGGCTGGAGGAGGTGGGTCCCTAGAGGTGTGCCTCTCTGGCTTACATTTTTTCCTCTTTCTACATGTATTGCCTCTCTCTATGCTGCCTGGTGGCCATGTCCTGAGCCACTTTCTTCCACCACACTCTTCCGCCATGATGTTCTGCCTCACCTTGGACCCCCAAAATGGAGTCAGCCATCTGTGGACTGAAACCTCTGAAATTGTGAGCCCCAAGTAAACTTTTCCTCTTCTAATTGTTCTTGTCAGGCCTTTTGGTCACAGCAGTGAAAAGACTCATACAAAGGATGAATCTCCTGTCCCTTACCCAGTGCAGGCGGAGCACAGTGCCCAGCCTCACGTCCAGCGGCACACGGGTCCAGGGAATGAGGAATATTCTGTGCACACCCACAGGCAGCCAGAGTTTGGTCAAGGGTGTGTCAGGTGAGGACAGGACTTGCTGTTTGGAGGGGGACATGCTGCTCGCCAAAGCAGAGCCGTGAGCGGTGCACCGGCTCTGCCCACTGGGCTTGCAGGAGTCCTCCCAGCAGACCTGCAGCTTCCTCCCCTGGGAGACAAGGAACGCAGCGTGAGCCACGCCCGGTGCAGGTTTTGTGTTCCTTCCTGCCTGTCACACTCCAGAAAACGAGGTACTCCTGTGCAGAGAGCAGACACAATGTCGTGTCAGCCCTGGGCCTCTTTCAACAGCACACTGGAAGCTCAAGGGCACAGCTTCTCAGAACACTATGTTCAAAACACTGGTTCACAAACGACAAAGAGGGAATAAGGACAAAAACAGAGAAAAGACAGCCTTCAAACCCGAAGGTTCTGAGATGCAGATTCCTGTTCCCTGGAATTTTGATGACTCTGTTTCATCATTGGCCCCTGGAGAAGGGCAAATGCCACATTTCTATGGAAATGGGAGAACACACCTGCTTGTGGCAGAAGCTGATTACACTGCGCCCCTCTCTTCTCTTCCTCTCTCCCCCGCCTCCCTCTCCTCCTCCTTTGTCTCTCTCTCTCTCTCATATACTTAGGTATGTATGTATGAATATTTACATAATGTGCGCTGTGCAAAGTCAGGGGTGCCATCTGAGGATGCATCTTGAGCTGATTTCATGCCGGGAAACCAGCACAGACAGTATCACACCAACTAGGACACCCGCAACATCTCCAAGCAACAAACATAACCTTGCAGCTTAGAGGACCACCGTCAAATACGCTGTCCAGGTGGACCAAAATGTCATCTCTCTCTCTCTCTCTCTCTCTCTCACACACACACACACACACACACACACACACTCCTTTCTTCCTCCATTCATACCATCAGGTCCCATTATTTGGTCTGAGGTCTGACAATCGACAACAGAGTGGAGAAACATGAACATATCAGGCTTCAGACGTGGTTCTGGGCTAAATCAATGCAAAGGTGGACCAGCCAAAGACCACAATGAGATGGAGGTCTAGATATGAAGACTGAACATTTCATTTTTAAAAGCACCCAACACGAGCAGTTCAGTGAGTCCTGTAAGTAGCCATTAAACAGGACTCAGGAGTAGGCTGAAACGCCTATTAGCTGTTTCCAAATGGCCATCAGAGTCTCACTACATAATGCTAACCATATCAGTAATACCACCAGTGCAAATGATTGCGGGCTCCTGGGTCCAGGTGGCCAGCCATGGTCCTCACCCTAACCTTTGTCTCTGTGGTGGTCACTCCTATCTCTTATTCTTGCTCTCTTCTTCTAATTTTCCCTTTCTTTCTGTTTGCTTTCTCCTGATGCTGGCCTTAGGGGAGTGCCCAGAGCATGCTGTGAGGAAGTGGGGTTTATTTTGTTGTTGTTGTCTTGTTTTTTTAATTGTTTTATTTTTTAAATACATGACAGTGGAATCATCACAATTATTATTACACATATAGAACACAATTTTTCATATCTCTATTTGTATATAAAGTATATTCTCACCAATTCGTGTCTTCATACATGTACTTTGGGTAATAATGATGTCCATCTCATTTCACCATCATTTCTAATCCCATGTCCCCTGCCTTCCCCTCCCACCCCTCTGTCCTATCTAGAGTTCATCTATTCCTCCCATGCTCCCGCTCCCTGTCCCACTATGAGTCAGCCTCCTTATATCAGAGAAATCATTCAGCATTTATTTTGGGGGGGATTGGCTAACTTAACACTATCTTCTCTAAATCCATCCATTTACCTGCAAATACCATGATTTTATTCTCCTTTATTGCTGAGTAATATTCCATTGTGTATATATGCCACATTTTTTAATCAGTTTATCTACTGAAGGGCATCTAGGTTGGTTCCACAATTTACCTATTGTGAATTATGCTGCTATAAACATTGATGTGGCTGTGTCCCTGAAGTATGCTGTTTTTAAGTCCTTTGGATATAATCTGAGAGGGATAGCTGGGTCAAATGGTGGTTGCATTCCCAGTTTTCCAAGGAATCTCCATACTGCTTTCCATATTGGCTGCACCAATTTGCAGTCCCACCAGCAATGTATGAGTGTGCCTTTTCCCCGCATCCTCACCAACACTTATTGTTGTCTGACTGCAATGAGATAAAATCTTAGAGTAGTTTTGATTTGCATTACTCGGATTGCCAGAGATGATGAATATTTTTTCATATATTTGTTGACTGATTGTACATCATCTTCTGAGAAGTGTCTGTTCATGTCCTTGGCCCATTTATTGATTGGGTTATTTGTTTTTT
>NW_025999913.1:17953732-18005600 GCF_001458135.2 Marmota marmota marmota
GGGGGGAGCCTGGTGAGGTGGGGGGAGCCCGGTGAGGTGGGGGGAGCCGGGCCATGGGGTGGTGCTATGGGTAGGCAGCAGCTGGGTGAGCTGCCTAGGGGCAGAGGAAGTCTTGACGACCTGCAGACGTGCTGAGATGTGATTGCACTCAGGCGCTCACAGAGCCGTGTGTGGGCTGGGACTTCGGCTTTGCTCCTGCTCCAGTGCCAGCGTCCTGTGGAATGCTGAGGCCCGGAGCCGCGCATGGGGTCACAGCGCTGGGGATCTCTGCGGAGAACGTCTGGCTAGGGTCCTCCAACACTCTCAGAGATGGAGTTTTCTGACTGGGTGGATTTGCGGGCCTGGCAGCGCAGGGCAGGGGCGGCTCACTCCCTTCCTGCCGCTGTGTTTTCCTCTTGGAAGCGGGTTTAAAATGCAGGTTTCCAGCCCCTGCTCACACCCCTGCGTGCTGCTTTCTGTCCACAGAAAACCCTGCAGCCCCAGCGGCTACAAGCAGGAGGCCACTCACTGTCACCATGGTGCCTTTGGGGAGACCGAGAGGCCTCACGGCTCAAGCCATCTGCCTCTTGTTAGAGTGACAGAATGGGTCACCAAGCTCAGCCTAAGCAGTGTGCCATGACTGGGTGACATTCTCTGTCAGCTGCGGGAGAATACTGGAGTTTCTCGACTTCCTGGGCATCTTGGAGACACTGTAGGGGGCCCAAGATAAAGTAATGAGACCACCAGGAATGACTCAGATGCCTCCAAACAAAATGAGCACGAAGCACATGGGTGGGTCGGTTAAGATTAAAACCATTTAGGTACCGCTGTGCCTGAAGAATAAAACATCCCATCTCCAGCCGAAGTCCCCCAGCCATGCACTCCCTGGGATAGAAGTTGTGGCTTGCAAGTAACCATGCAAATGTTCAAGGGGCGTGAAGTCCCCACTGATCAGCATGAGCATCACTTTCAGAGACATGATAAAGGAGAGGCCTATAGTTTAAAAAAGGGGGGGGGGATATTGAACCCAATAGCAAGGCAACATCCCCCAATGGCTCTTGGATGACAGACATTGAGTATTAGCATGAAAAGCCTTTTCGATTTATATAAGCCACTTATTCTATGTTCCCAAAATTGAGGTGCAGAAGTTATTTGTGCAAGGTTTATAAGGCAAAGCCATTTCTATAATCCAGTGCACCCAAATGTGGAGGTCAAGACCTTTACCATAGCATGATGCTCCTTCTGGGAAATACAACTAGTCTTGACTTCACGTCATCGACCTGAACCCTCCAGGACACTGAAATTCAAAGGACATATGGAGACTGGTGGTGAGACAGGCCCACCAGGAAAATAAGTCAAGATTTTTCAGTACCAAATTTTTACCACCACCCATTTGCAATTGTGTATAAAGCATAGACGGTCTTCTGATGTGATGGTGTCAGAGTGATCGCTGTTAGGTTGCTATAGCCCCCTCCGGGCCCTCTAAAACTGACATTTAAATATGAACCAGGTTGACTGCATTTGCAACTCAGGTTGCAAATCCACCTGAGGTTTCCTAAAGAGGAGTTTATTTGAACAAGAGCAGCACCCTTCTGGTTTTCTCGGAACAGCACAGGTGCCTATATGCCCAAAACCTTCTTTCATACTCACACGACCTTCCCAAGTCCTCCCCTTGTTACTGCAACAGTCTAGAGTTCAGAGAGTTTGCCTCCAGGATGTAACATTTCCATACATGCTCCGCTGTGCCGTGGTAGCCCAATGACAGGGTTTCAGGCGTCTGGGAGCTAAGTGACCTGCCTCTCAATGGCGTCTCCATGTTCCTCATGCACATTTCCATAAACACTTCTCACTAAATAACTTCTGCAGTTAATTTAAGCATTTGGGGATCTGTGTTGGTTAATCTTGGTTAACTTGAATGGATTGAGAGAGACCTAGTGCATTTCTGGGTGTGTCTGTGAGGGGGTTTCCAGAGATGATTGGCATGTGGGTCAGCCTTGTTATATTTTATTTAGAGACAGGGTCTCACTAAGTTGTTAGGGTTTCATGAAGTTGCTGAGGCTGGTTTTGAATTAGCAATCCTCTTGCCTCAGGCTCCCTAGCTGTTGGAATGACAGGCTTGAACCACCATGCCCCCCAATTCCCTCTTATGTATATTGTATTGGTTCTGTTCCTCTAGACAACCTGCATTTGAGTTGCAAATGCAGTTTGGGGTGTTTCTTTAACCTCTGTCCTGTGATACACTGACTTTCTTTACACTGCCATCTTTAAGTTAAGATGGTGCTGTGTTCCTCCTGCCACTAACTGGCTGTGTTGCGCCCCACACATTATAGACACCACAGGACTAGGAGGAGAAAGAGAACAGGGAAAGCCTCACCACTTCTCTAGGAGCTTGACATAGTGAATGGTCCGTTTCACCAAAAGGCTAGTCATTGGAAATATAAGATGGGATGCATATAATACCACAAAAGAGTTAAAAGCAAAGGTAAAAATACTTGAATTTTTTTTTCTATTTCTAGAAACATAAACTGGATATAAAGAGACATAGACAAAAATATAAAGTTTTCAGATCTTAACATCCAAGATAAAAAAAAAAAAAAAGTATTTCTCTATAAACTAAGTCAGTTCTGAAATGGAACATTTGGCTAAAATTTAAGACACCAGAATCAAGATATTTTTAGAACAAATATAGGAGGAATAGAGATTATTTTTCTGTTTTGAGATTTAAAATATTAATAAAATATTTTTTCTGTTCAAGATTTATATTTTTGAAATAATTTTCAGTTCTGCATGTTTTCTTCTGATTCTCATCCACAGACATATAATATTCAGTGGTTATGTGGGCTTTTCCCCTTCATTATTAGACACCATTTCAAATTCCTCATTTGCTTTCCTAAGTATTATTTTAATGGTGTGCACAATTCTACCATACCGGAACATTATAATTTATATGACCATTCTAGTAATGACTTTTGAGCTGTGAGTTCAACTCTTGGAAAGAGTGGAAATTGGGGTTTGTGCCACAGGTTTTTCTCTGTGGACATGGTGTTCGAGCATGCAGCAAAGGGAGCAGGATTCTGGAGATAAGTGGATAGTCTTCTTCCAGGTCTTGAATAGCTTCCGATACTGCCAAGGTTTTGTGTTCCTTCTGTGTTACTGTAGCTCAGCTTTTTCCAAGGACACCGGTGTGGCTCAAATGAAGACTTTATGGAACCAGGTACTGATAGGAAAGTCTAAAAGGTTGAGAAATCTTGTTTTGTTTTGTTTTAAGACATAGAAAAACAAATTTTAGATGATCTTACACTGATGCCTCAAAAATTTTCCCCATTGTAAATGGGGAAAATGTGGGTACTCTTGGAAAGATGCTGCACATCTGAATATCATTGCATGTAACACACCAACAGAGGAGCTTTAGGGAGCAGCCAATGCTACCCTAAGCTTTTGCTCTAAGGCTGAACTGACTGATGTCTCATGAAACTCTTAGTTTCCAAGTTGTCTTTCTACACACCATTCTGGAACTTTACTATGAAACTCCCTGATTGTCTCAGTAGAGAGCTATTAGCAGAGTAGCTTCAGGCCCTTGCCAGGGTCCTAATTTTTGTATGAAAGGGGAGAAGAAATGGGAAAGGGGTAAATAGTTATTTCTAATAACCAGATTTCCCCCTGCCCCTCTCTCAGTGGAAATGTTGAAGTAGTGATGTAAAAATTGCTATTTCAGAAGAGATTTCACATCAGGAATGCAAAGTAATAGCGAAAGTAAGTTTATAATTGTGTTTACACGTAGGATGTTTTTGTGGCAAAATATACCTTGATAAAAATTTCAACATCAAATAGGCATCAGAATATGATGAACTAAACTGGGTGATGAATTAATTATAAATAAGGTTACTAATGGTAAGTGTTCCATTGAGTCAAGTTCATCTGTACAAGATGATTTCTGTTCGTTTTTACTGTGTAAACTTGCAACTTGTTGATTTTTCTGAGTTACTTCTAAAGGGCGGTCATCTCCAAACCTAAGCCCTGAAATATTTGGAACATAGTCCCTCATTTCACATGTATTTATAAATTATGTCTGTTAACAAAACTGTATTTTCCCATCTTTCATTCAAACAGAGACTGTCACAGGGTTTAATGAGTCTTCTCCTGTGCCAGCAGACTGCTTGGTTACTGCTAGTTCACACACTCACAGGGAGACTCCTGATCCAGGACAGGAGTCGGCCCACTGTGGCCTGCAGGCCATGTCTGGACCAATACCCATTTTTGCAAATAAAATTTTACTAGGACTCAGATGCTCATCTCGTTTTATATTGTCTTGGGCTGCTTTTGAATTACAGTGGCAGCGTTGAATAGATGGGGGAAAAAAAAAACGGTATGTATCCACCTCAAACCCTAAAATGTTGGCAACCCTGATTTAGAAAACCAAAAATTCTGCTGCAGAAGCATGAGATTGAGCACAGTCTTTTTAAATTGGTTTTTTATTTTCTTCAATGAGCATTAAACACTCAACAGTTCGTGTGTGTGTGTGTGTGTGTGTGTGTGTGTGAGAGAACACATATATAACTTCCTAACAACCTGAGGATTGGTTGACCCCCACGTAGGAAACTTATATATTGATCTTTTATAGATGTTTTGTATATTTGATTTGACAGTATGTGAATAAGATGACAGTGTTGTATGGTGAAAAGAATACGGAATTCACTGTCAAGCATCTGGGTTTACATCTGGTTCCATAACCAATAGCACTAACGTTTAAGGAACTCACTCAATTTCTCAGAGTCACAGCTGCTTCATCTGTAAAACAAGAATAATACTCTACATTATATAATGGTTGTGACCATCATGAGAAAATAGAATATAATAAATTGAAGATTCATTTTTGAAACTTTAAAACTGTCCAAGACTCAAGTGCATAGTTATTATGAAATGATTTTGGCATTTGAGTCAAATAATTTTAGCTTTTGATAATGTATATAAAGAAGAATTATTTACCTTTATATAATTATTTTATCTTTTTCTTCTCATAGTTGACCAAAAAGCATGTGTAAAAATGATTAGCAACTATAAGAAATAATATATAATGTTTGTCGTATATATGTATATATACAATGTTTTTTTCCTCTAAGATGCTAACATCCTCTATTTTAATGACTTCAACTAATAAAGTAAAAATCAAATGGTAAAAGTTGTAAGTAAAAGGTGTAACGTGTTTTCACAGTATAGGGGAGGGGCTTGTATCCCCCACTGCAGCCAGGGTATGGGAACCTATCAGGAAAAAGCTTTTGCTGATGTCATTGGTTCGGGATAACAATGTCTGACCATCCTGGACCCCACGGATCCCACCTCAACAGCAGCCGTCTATGGGGAAATGCAGAGAGCTGTGAGGCACCACGGCAGAGAGGAAGCCAAGGGAGGAAGGGCTTGGAGCACGTGCTTTGCTTTTAAATTTTCAAGTCCTCTCTTAGTTCTGATTAAAGCCATTAATTTTCCCCACCCCAAACCCCTGCTGTGTTTAACATGACAGAATAGAAAAAGCATTTGAAGGGAGCCTCCAGAAGGCCCAGGTCCCGCTCACAGCAGGACTTCAGGCTTCTGACCTGCGGCAGCCTGGGAGGCTGCACTTCAGCCATCTGACGCCACCAGATTCACAGTGATCTGTTACAGCAGGCCTAGAAACGGATCCACAGGCCACAGTCTTCGTTTGTTTCATTTTAAATATTAGATGGAAATTTGAAATAGCTACATGCCATAGTGTGAGCTAAGCAGAGGCCCTAAATGGGTAGGCATGTTACCCCTCTGACAGGCAGGATTTCTTATCTCATAAAAGTTCTGCAGTAATTAGGTCCAGACTGGAAAGATTATAGTCAAAGATCCCTAGGAAGGAGGAATGGGTACTTAGAGAAAAAACGTGTATGGAGGAAGGAACATTAAAATTAGGATTATTTTAGGATTTTAACACAAGAAAAAAAATCATAAAACTTTGATCATTTGAAAAAGAAAGGGGGGTGGATACACTTTTGTGACAGGAGATTTCGGTGCTATTAGTAGCTGATGTTAATAGCCGAGGGTTTGCATATGGATAAGCCCCTTTTTAGAAGTTTAAAGAGATTCTTTTTAACAAATGTATAATTTTAAGTATAAAAGAACATTTTTTTGGCCCAGTTGTACACTATGATTCTTTTTTCCATTTAGTCATGTTAAACATAAGCAAGATTTTTGGTGGGAAAATTAACAATTTAAATCAAAACTTAGAGAGGAGCAGGAAGATTTAGAAGCATATCACATGAAGCAAATTTTATTTTAGACCAGTCACAAGAAGTGAGACCCGAGTGCATGTGATTAGTGATGTTGGGGGACCAGGAGCAACATTCCAAGGAAACATGTATAACGTGGGCGGTGGAAAGGATGGGAAGAACTCGCCATCTTCCTGTCCTTATAGCGCTCCAAGCTCCAAGGACCCTCTCCCAACCTGGTGTATACAAGGAGAAGGCTGGCAAAGGATGGCCCCTAGCCAGACACCAGGGGCGATGTGGGCCCTGGCACAAGACCAGAAGAGCCTCAAAAGGGACCGACTTAAAAACAATTTTAAGAACCCAAAAAAGAACTGCTAGACAGTCACTTCTTTTCCCAGAGCAGAAAGACACTGTTGAGAGAAATATCATGAAATGATCCACCAAATGGGAGAAAATGGGCTCATTGAATTCAACCTCCATCCCTTTTAAAGATCACAAGAGAAGAATGGAATTTAAATATGGATCCCACAAAAATTATAGCCAGAAGGGTGAGGACAGAAGGGAGAGGAAGGAAAAACAACCAAGTTTATTGTCATGGCTTTGGAGAGAGTGTCTCTCTTTGCACACATACAAAAAGAAATAGTAACTACGCAAGCCCAACCACTCAGTGGTAGCAACTGTCCCACAGGGAGGGCCTCATGCTCTGCAGGCCCACATCCAGATGAGCTGAACGCTCATCTAACAGAATCTCATTTGGTGTGGATGGCAGAGGCAGCATGACTTCACGGGTGGAGAATTGAGCTCAGAGTAGGTTACAGTTCAAGTGCTCGAAAGCAATGACAGTGCTGAGGATCTATTCCAGGTAACTCTGACCCCAAAGCAGGAGCTCTCCACTGTATTTTAATCGGAAATTATTTTATAAGCAACACTTGTATCCCCACTATTTAACATATACGTAAATTTATATATGACATTTATGTAATAATGGAAATCCAAAGACTATAGATTTTTTCTCCTTGTGTTATGTTTTGGTGGTTGGTTGATTGGTTGGTTTTGTTTGGTATAAGCAGACACCTCAAATATCAAGTATTCTAGGCATGCCTGAGGTCAGTTCTTCCTGAACCTAATTAGACCATATGTCAGAATAAAATATAAAGGCAAAATTTTCTTTCTCTCCTCCTATCTTGGTCTGTTCAGGTTCCTGGAAGAAAATACTTAGACTTGGTAGCTTATAAACAACAGAAACTTATTCTTACAGTTTGGAAGCTAGAAAGCCCAGGACCCAGGAGGTGGTGACTCAGTATCTCACAAGGGTCTACCATCTGGTTCACAGATGGCAGCATCTGGCTGTGTCCTCATACAGTGGAAGAGGTGACAGTCTCTCTGTCCTCTATCTATAAAAGCACTAATATCATTCATGAGGGCACCACCCCCATGACCTGATCGTGAGAGGATGTCAACATGTGAATCTGGAGGAGAAACAAATATTCAGACCACAGCATCCTTAAATTGTGAAAGACAAAATACTTCTTCCAGGATCACTCCACAAAGCTAAATGAAGGCCATCATGAATACGACACTTGTCTAAAGTCCATGTCCTCAGAATCAGGGACCACAGAACAGTGTGCAAGCATCTTGCCCCACCTCTCCACAGGCCAGCCCCCATAATCTCCAAAGCAATTGAGTTGGCATAGCCCCTTGTGCCAGCAGCTGATGACCAGAAAGAGCCCTACCTCCCAACACCTGTGCTTTCCTGTTGAGTTAGATTTGTGTTGAGCACCTCAGAAGGAATTCTCAGACCCAAGCAGTTTCTTATGCAAACACTTAAATGTGAGCTTAGCAGAAAACAACAACAACCACCAAAAAAAACCTATCTCCTATCCTGAGACCATGGGGCTTAAAATGACCACAAAATCTTTATCACAATAAAGGGGGCCATTTCCAGATACCATCTTTCCTTTTAATTCCTAGTTGGGAGAAACAAGATGCACATGAAAACGCAGACTGCGGTTATTTCAAGGTGATCTAAGTGACAAAAGGCAGAGCTAAGACGTGGGAGGCACCTGGCCAGTGCAGGAAGCTGGCTCCAGGAGGAGCCAGGTGAGCAGGGCAAACTGGCCTGGTGACTCCTCCGAGCCAGTCTTGTCCTCTCTCAGGAAGCTGTGAGACCTCAGAAATGGGAGGCTTTGCCCCATCGACTCCGGCAGCGGGTGCTTGAGCATCATGCGCGTCGTCTCAAGGGTCTGCGTCCACTGAGGCTCCGGGAGGACTGAGGACAATTCCAGTTTTCACTTCAAGTGCAGACAGCTCCCAACCAGTTGAGAGCTACTCTCCTTAGTCTGACGATGAATTTATCCTGTAAAGTTAAGTAGCAGCGATGGCTTCGCGGACACTTAAAATGACAGTAAGAAGACTAGGTTGTAAGTCTTTAGCCCACAAATGCTTTGGTTGAGAGATTATTTTCAAACATACTTAATACAGTTGACAGTCACTCTAAGAAGTCATGATCATGCCAAGGTTATGACTGAGGGTGAAAAAGAAGCTCAAAAACGTTAAAAGGCTTGCTGGGTGTCACCCATGACCACATGATGGGCCTCGGACTCTGATGGGCCTCTGCCCACTGTGCCCTGCATGGCTGGGATGGCATCCAGCTGGAGCGCTGAGGAAGCAAGCGCGGGGACCAAGAGCAGCTCCGGTTGGACAGAAGCTGTGTCACAGCGGGCAGCCCGACTCCAGTCTTGCAGTTCATCCCTTCCGTGTTTAGAGCTACTCGTGATCCCTCATGTCAGTCTGCTTCTTTGCTGCTGTGATCAGAAGACCTGACAAGAAAAACACAGAGGAATAAAAGTTTATTGGGCACTCCCAGTTTCAGAGAAGGGCATGGCAGAGGAAAATAGCTCAGGTTACTGCAGGAACCAGAGAGAGAGAGAGGGAGAGAGAGAGACAGATAGAGAGAGCGCCCCCCCCCCATCAGGGGCAAAATATAAACCCCAAAGGAAAGCCCCCAGGAACCCACTTCCTCCAGGAACCCACCTCCTCCAGCCACACCTTACCTGCCTTCAGTTACCACCCAGCTAATCCCCATCAGGGGATTGATGCACTGATCAGGGTAAGGTTCTCCCAACCTAATCATTTCACCTCTAAACCTTCTTGCATTATCTCACACATGAACTTTTGGGGGACACGTCACATTCAAACCACACCATTCCAGGACTAGAGAACGATCTTAGTTTTAGAATTCTATTATTCCTGATCACATAAAAGTTCTTAAAACCTACATGCATCTTGATAGTGAGATATAGCACAGAGAGTGAATAAATATAGGGGGGAAAGAAGTGGAAAGAATTGGGGTGGGCTTTCTTGTTAAAGGCCTAGCTCCTCAAATCCTCCTGCCTGGGTCTGAACAGGACCCCAGCACCTCTGGAGCTCTGGAGTGGAGAGCAGGCGCACGTTTCCACTGGGATCATTTGGAGCAGTGTTCATCCTTTCCTGGGGCTCCTTGCTCCATGGTGAAACAATGGAATGGACAGAGGGAAAATGCTGAAAGGCGCTGACCCACAGCCAATGCCTAGGATCTAAACCGCTGGGAGTCGACTCTCCAGAGAAGGCACAACTCCCAGTCCTGGAAAAGAGATTCCCAAAAGCCTGGCAGAGACATTCTTCTGCCATATGAACAAGGATACTTGACACCTAGGTTTTGTGCAATTTTGCTTAAGAAAAAGAAAAGGCATTGTTTTCTTTTTATTGTTGCTACTTGTAACTCTAACATCCAGAGAAGGAATGGCATTGGTTAAATTCCTGGGATACAGAATTGACTCGGAGGCATCAGTCATAAGCAGACTGGGGGAAAGGGTCCCAGCCTGGAGCAGGAAAGCTTAAGTGCAAAGATGTCACTCTGAGTTGTCATCCTCCTCCAGCGCCACCACATTTCCTGCTCTTTCCTAGGAAAGGCTCCCAATACCAGCTGTGCTCAAAGTTTTTGGTCTCAGGAAGCCCTCATATTCTCAAAAAATATTGTAGACCTTCAAAGAGCTTTGGTTTAGTTGGCATATATCAGTTCATATTCAGCTGAGAAAAATGAAATCGTTCAAATATGTATTTAGTTGTTTAAAATAGCAATTTTAAATGTTATACATTAATAGAAAGCATATTTATGAATAATGGCATTTTTAAAATTATGAGTAACATTGGTTTACATTTTGCAAATCTCTTTAATGTCTAATGTAACAAAAGAGAGTTGTATTCTGATATAGTTCATTCTTCAGCTTTTACTGGTGGTTGGTTCAGGGTCCCCCATGGATATCAAAATCTGTGGATGCTCCAGTCCTTTAGAGAAAATGGTGTATTATCTGCACATACCCAACATATATCCACCAGGATGCTGTGAATCATCCCTAGATTACTTGTAATACCTAAAACAATACAAATAATATGCAAATAGTTGTTATACTGCACTGTTCATGACAAGAGGAAACAAATGCCTTCCATATGGGCTGTTGCAAAGACACCTCTCTTGCCATAAATTGGGCACTTGGAAGTGGCAACATTTTTTAGCAATGCTGGAAACCCCAGAGGTCCAACCTAGGCCTGACCTGGAGGAGGACCCCAGGGGCAGGTTCTGTGGCCTTCCCTCTACCTCAGAGGCATCTGCAGGTGGAGCCCTTACCAAATCCTCCATGCAACATGGACTCAAGGAGTTGGTGCAACTGTTGGACGAGGTCAGAGACAGGTGGCAGTCTGGCTGAGGACTGTCCACTAATCCCAGTTCCTGTACCTCATGTTCACTCTGGCATTGATGGTGTGCGGCTGCCTGAGGAAGGTGGGAACTAGTCCTAGACCCTGAGGGGGCCGCTGACTTTCTGGGAAGGAATACAAAGGGCTCCAGACACAGGAACCTGGCTGTAAGGGTGTTGCTCACACACGCTCAGGCTCATCTCACGTGACTTCTGAGTCTGTGTGGAGCTTCTGGGGACCAGGAGCTGAGACCTAAGCCACGCTGTTACTGATTGCACTAAGGAGTAGTCCTGTCCCGGGCCTGTGGCCAAAGATGCACAGATGTGATGCTGGGCACCACTACTGTCTCTCATGAGTTTCTCCATCCATCAAACCCAAGAGCACGGCTCCCACTGTGAGGACAACACTGTGGGGTTTTGACAGTTTTTGACCTGATTCTGAGTAAGGCCACGCAGGAGCCAGTCTCCCTGGAATCAGTTTTGCTAATCCGCCAGTCCTTCTGGCCCTCCAAAATCACCTGTGCCGTGTCAGACCTCCAGGAGCCAGAGCAAAGGAGGGCCTCCTGATTCAGCCCAGCCTCTTCATTCACTAAGTCCATGGCTTTTCTACCACGGGCCAGCACTGTTCTAAAGCTACAGAGCAATTCAGGAAAAAAAAAAAAAAGTTATGTTGAACCTGAAGTCTAGAGACAGAGGGAATCATAAAATAAGCAACAAGAAAAAAAAATCAAGATAATCTCAGACAGTGACAAGGCCATAACTCTTAACACAAAGAGCAAGGTGACCTACTTGCTGCTGGGGCTCGTCATCCAGGGGTCTGGTCCTAAAAGTGCTCAACATGGTGCACAGTTAGTGAGGGAGAATTAAGACCAGAATAGAAGTCAAACTGACAATTACTCAGGATATTGGATAGGGAAGTCGGCTTCTCTCGTTATCAGCAAATCATGAAAAGTTGCTTCCATTGGTATTTTACTCTGAGTTTCTTCCCTTGACTTTATTCCTATGGCCAGCCCCCCCACCACCCTGTTGACTCACAACACATTTCCTTTAAATTGCCTCAAATCCTTTGTAAAGATAAAAGTCATCATAGAAGTAGATAGTTTATATTCTGAATATAATACAGCATTAGAGTCATGACCAGGAAGAAAAATCTTATAACTTAGACCCTTTGTGAACACAAGACCACCTAGGAAATAGAGTGTGTCCTGTGTATGTGTGTGTGTGTAGCTCTATAAACCAGAGCCCAAAGAGAAGGGGTTTATCTGCAATATCTTCCACAACTGCTTCCTCCCTTCCCTAATCTCATCTCCCTCAGCTATCCAAGTTTCCACCTTGAACCCTCTTTCTTTTGAATTCTCTTTTAAATTTTTTATCTAGAAGTTTGTATTTTATTAAATATTTATATTTCACAGGGTATCCTCACACTATATTAATGATACCAAGAGCTTATCTGGGTTCAAACACCAAGCCTGCTATTTTGGTAAAATTTGCTTTTAAAAGTCTTAAATATTATGTAGTGAGAGGAACTCTTAGAGGGAAAACTGAACCTTTTTCTTAAACTTTTAAAATTGTTTCTTTTTAGTTATACATAATGATAGGATTCATTTTGACAAAAATAAAATTTAAACAGCATGGAATATAATTTGTTCACTTCAGTCCCAGGAGTCCCCTTCCCTCCTCCCTCTCCCTGTTCTCTTTCTTCCAATCTCCTGGTTTTTCTGATATTCACTTTTAGATTCCTTTTCCTTTTTGCTTGGTGCCTTCTGGATGCACACAAAGGTGAGACTCACTGTGACATATTCACGTATGTACATAGAAAAGTTAGTTCTTCCCTATCCCATCTCTTCTCCCCTCTCTCCCTCCGTCCCCCTCCTCTAGCCCACCGGGCTTCCTTGTTTTGTTTATTTTGTTTTGTTTTTTAGTGGGATCTGCCTCCCCCCATCTCCCTTTCTCTCTCTCTATTTTTTTCCTTCTTATTTCGCACTAGCTTCCACATACCCGAGAACACATTCGACCTTTGGCTTCTGAATCTGATTATCGCACCTATCATGACAGTCTCCATTTCCTTCCACTTTCCAGCAAGTGCCACAATGTCATTCTCTGTGGCCGAGTAATACTCCATTGTGTACATGTACCACGTTTTCTTCATTCATTCATTTGTTGAGGGGCACCTTATTGGTTCCAAACTCGGCTATTGTGAATGGTGCTGCCATGACATTGATGTGGCTCTGTCACTATGGTATGTTTGATTTTAGGTCTCTTGGATATATACCAAGAAGTGGGAGAGCTGGGTCATCTGGTGGTTCCACTCCTAGTATTTTGAGAAGTCTCCATACTGATTTCCAGAATGGTTGCACTAATCTGCAGTCCCAGAAACAATGTCTGAGTGTTCCTCTTCCCCCACATCCTGACCAATACTTATTATTATTTGCATCTTGATAATTGCCATTCTGACTGGAGTGAGATAAGATTTCAGTGTGGTTTTGATTTGCATTTCCCTAATTGCTAGAGATGTTGAACACTTATTGGCCATTCCTATTTCTTCTCTTGAGAAGTGTCTAATTCTTTTGCTCATTTATTAATTGGGTAATTTGTTTGTGGTTGTTTGTTTGTTTCAAGTTTTGAGTTCTTTGAATATTCTGGATATTAATGCCCTATCTGAGGAATAGGTGGAAAAGATCTTCTCCCTTTCTCTAGGCTCCTTCTTCATGCTCTTATTTCCTTTGCTGCGCAGAAGTTTTTTAGTGTAATGTAATGTATTGATATTTAGTTTTATTTCTTTTGCTTTAGGAGTCTTGCTAAGGAAGTGATTTCCTGTGCCAACATGTTGGAGTGCTGAGCCTACATTTTTCTTCTAGCAGGTGCAAGGTATCTGGTCTAAATCCCAAGTCTTTGATCCACTTTGAGTTGACTTTTGTGAAGGGTCAGGTATAGGGGTTAAGTTTCATTCTTCTACATATGGATTTCCAGTTTTCCCAGCACCATTTGTTAAAAAGTCTGTCTTTTCTCCAACATGTTATTGGCACCTTTATCTAGTGTCAGACAGCTGTATTTATGTGGTTTCTTCTTCTATTCCGTTGGTCTTCATGCCTGTTTTGGTGCTAGTACCATGCTGCTTTGTTACCTAAGATTTTCTGTTTTAGAAAATGTCTCATATGCTGCTGAGAAGAAGGTGAATTCAAACATTGATGGATAAAAAAATCCCATAAAGTCTGTTAGGTCCGTTTGGTTAATAGTATTTTTCAGATATGAAGAATCTTTTTTGGTTAATAAATGGATGGTCTATCTAGTGATGAGAGAATTGTGTTGAAGTCACCTAGAATTATTGTATTATGGTCTATTTGATTCTTAATTGTGAGAAGGGTTTGTTTATATATGTAAATGAACCATTGTCTGGGGCATAAATATTTACAATTATTATATATTATTGTTGGAAGAGTCCCTTAATCAGTGTGAAGTGACCTTTTTGTCTCTTCTGATTAATTTTGACTTGAACTCCACTTTGTCTGATATGAATATGGCTACCCCTGATTATTAATAGGTACAATTTGTATTGTGTATCTTTTCCCATCTTTTCACCTTCAATCTGTGGATATCTTTTCCTGTAATATAAGTCTCTGACCAACAACATATTGTTGGGTCTTATTTTTTAACTTCATCTGCCAATCTATGCCTTTTGATGGAAGCATTTAGACCACTTACACCAAGCTTATTATAGAAGGACGCTTTTATGTCCTGCCATTTTGATTTATTTCTGATATTTAATTCAGATTTGGTTCTCCTTTAATTGACTATTCTTTTATTGTGATGCATGCCTGTGCTGGTTTTCATACTCATTTTTTTTATTCCTTCTTCATGAATTATTTCATTGAGTATGTTTATAGTATAGGCTTTGGGGTTATGAATTCTTTTAGCTTCTGTTTATTGTGGAAGGTTTCTATTTTATTTTCAATTCTGAGCCCTAATTTTGCTGGGTATAGTAATCTTGGTTGGCATCCATTTTCAGATCTTGATATGTATTATTCCATGCCCTTCTGGCTTTTAGGGTCTGGTCTGAGAAATCAGTTGGAATTCAAATAAGTTACCTCTAACTGTGACAAGGTGTTTTCGTCTTATACCTTTTAGGATTCTGTCCTTACTCTGTATGCCAGGCATTTTCACTATAGTGTGTCTTAGAGGGGATCCATTGCTATTTTATCTATTTGGAGTCCTGTATGTCTCTTGTGTTTGATTTCTCATCTCATTCTTAAGGCTTGGGAATTAGCCTCACATGATTTCATTGAAAAGATTTTGCATTCCTTTAGTTTATGTTTCAGAGCGTTCCTCTACCCCAATTATTTTAAAATTTGATCTCTTAATGTTACCCCAAGATTTATTAAATATTCTGGTCATGATCTCTTACATCTTTTTTATGGTCAACTTTACTTTCAAGAGTATATACTTTGACCCTAAGAACATGTGTAAAGACACTAATGGTGTGAAAATACTTTGTGTTTTGACTTGAAAAATTGAGCTGTATGTGTGTAGTATGAACTGAATTGCATTCTGCCATCGTGTAGAAAAAATTAGAATAAATAGATCATGTAATTTTAAAAAGAATATATACTTCGTCCTCAAGGCCTGAAAATTTTGTCTTCACAATGGTCTAATCTATTGATGGTGTTTTCACTTATTTTTTTGATTTATTGAGCCTTTCATTTTCAGGATCTCCATTTGGTTCTTTTCCAGAATCTTTATCTGTTTATTGAAGCGATCTTTTCCCTCTTGTATATTTTCTCTAATTTCATTCCTTATGCCATCTTTTAGCTCACTGAACATTTTAACTGTGAACTTTCTAACTTGTTCCTCTGACGTCTCTTCCGCTGTGGTGTCGAGGAGCGTTGTCAAAGTGAAGTGCTATGAGCTGTTTGGGGTGGTTTGTTCTCTTGCTTTACCGTACGGCTTCTCTATCTGCCCAGCTATTGGGATGGTTTTTCCTTCTTCTTTTAAGCAAAGGACTACCTAGTGAGCTCCTCTCTTATGAGCCAGGTTGAACATCCAGGTATGGACAGTTTAACTCAGTGTGTGGCCTCCACTGATCCAGGATCACGTCTGCTTTGAGAGATGCCACTGAGCCCTATTTACTAGCACCCCTTCAGAGCTGAGCCATGGACTATCCAACCTTATTAACAGAGAAAAGCTTGATGGTATTGCCCCCCGGCAGTTCCTCTACTTTAGTGTAAGCTTGTACTAAGGTTCTGGAACCAGTTAAAGAATTAGTTATTGAGTCCATTAAAATTCCTATAGCATTATATGGGGGCTGAAAGGGGAAGAACAAAGACTGGGAAGAAGGAAGGGAGGGAGGGAGGGAGGAGAGAAGAAGACTGAGGTAAAAAGGAGAAAAGGTGGGTGGGGGCAGGGTAGTGGCAGACAGTGTTAGGAGGAAGAAGAGGGGTTAAGAGGAGCAAGTGTGACCCGGGACAGGAAGACAATGACAGGGAGAGTAACTCCAAATAATGCTTTAAACCATTAGAGGAAACACATTCACATGGGTTTGGAGGAACAATGCTGGCTGTTAGAGGAATGACTACCAATGAGTAAAGAGTATTATATAAATCAAGGTTGACATCTGAGTCATTAGAGTAAATCATGGCAAGATGAAGAAAATTCTTGCTGAATCCTGGTTTGGGTTTCATTAGGATTTGGGCCATTTAGAAGATGCCCGTATTCTTTGCCTTTGGATCCCTCCAGAGGTTCTGGGACACGGGAGCCACACCCCTACTTGCTCTGGCCCTCCCAATGGCTGGTTCTGGTTTGTCCCCTCAGGGGCCTGTGGCAAAATGTATGGAGGGTGTGTCATCGTGGCTGTTGCTCATTTCCACTGTGTATGGAGGTTCAGGGTACAGGCTCTGGGCTGCAGCTGTGATTGTTGAGGGTCATTAGGTACCTTCTCCCCTCAGCAGTGTCCCTTCTTGGTGGTGCAGTCACTAAGCTCAAGTCCTGTAGCTGGGGGTTCTCTGATGCAGAAATGTCCCTGTGGCCTATGCAGCTCACTGAGTACTGTCATTATCACTGAGGAATGGGACTCAGCCAGTTTCATCTGGGTTCTAGTTCCACTGCCACATGCTGTGCACGGCGGGTGCTGATTCCCTCTACTGACTATGACTGGGGCAGGGTCCACCTGGCGTCCAGTGTTCTATCACTTTCCAGGTGTGGTCAGGGCTCAAGCTGGGAGCTGGGTCAGACTGGGGGCTGTTGTTTGAGTAGCCTTGGGCCCAGGGAAATTGCTGTCTTGAATCACCTTGTCCTGGCTGTGGTCATGATCTGGGCATTTTCTCTTTAAGCTTCCTGAGGACATAGGCACTTGCCTTCCACCAACTGTGTAACCTCTAGGCTACTGGAAATTTGGGCAGCTTCCCTCCGGCTCAGCCCTCGAAGGCATGTGAACAGTATGACAATCTCTAGTTTTCTTGGAACTCAGCAACTTCCTTCCATGTCTCCCCCCAGCGTCAGCAGGTAACGGCAGCAATTTTAAGGATTTTCTCTCCCTTTCCTTCTGCTCAGTGTCAAAACTGTCCTGCCACTCGGGCCTGGCTCAGGTTTTCACTGTCCCAAATCACAGGCATCTGCTCTGTCTCTGCCCTGGCCTCGGGGGCAGCTGAGCTCGCACAAGCACTTTCAGAGTGGGACGTGCAATGTTGCCCTTACTTTTAAATACAATAGGAAATATTACAAATAACGTTAAAAATAATACAAAAGCCAAAGCTAGGTAAGATTTGATGTAATGTGACGAGTGTGCTTCTCTGCTCAGCGGCTGGTTCCAATCTGGAGCACAGAAGACGACGCTCCCTGCATATCTGCTGTGCATTCAGCCTGTTTCTTCCATTTGATTTTAACTAGGTTAAGATGGAAAAGCCCAGCTCACACAAACTAGTTGTCATGAATGGTAGTAATAGCCGGATACTCTTTCTAGTTAGCAAAGGAAAGTCTTCCTTTGTCTTAATCCAAAATGCTGATAAACTTAGGGTCTCATAATCATTCTTCAATGTGTGAAGAACCAAGCTGTAGTAATTCATTCTCTTCTCCAGGTACTGAGTTTAACTCAGTTTTTGTATTTAAACGTTAGTCTAACTTTGTATGTGATGACTTTATTATGCTTTGTGTTACGTTTAAATGTTAATAAAATCAATGATTTTATGTCTATTGAACAAAACAAAAAAGAATCCGGCTGGAAGGAACTTGTAGAAGGATTGGTGCATACTTGCTGAAAGTCACTGAAATCCCCTCCCTGCACTGTAAACAAGGAGGACAGGGAAGATCAGTCCCACTCGGGAAGCACTTGTGTAAGCGCAGCTGCTGCCAAGGCCCAGTCAGAGACAGAGCCCACGCCTGCAATTTGGGGTGGCGGAGGTCAGAGCTCAGACCTGAGCAGCAAGACAGTTTTGATGCTCCAGTTTAATTTATAGGGACCAACATCACACTTTCCCAATTCTGTAAAATACCTGATTGGCTTAGATGTGAGATTAAGTTTTAAATGCACCAAAGTCCTCCTGCCATGCGTACCTGACACTGTGCAGCTTCGGATATCAGTGCATTCGTCCAGCTGGATTGCAAGATATATATCAGATTGCAACCGAGCAAGAAGTGCTGATTCTAAATGTTCTGCAATAGGGCAAATTCGAAGAGATATTGTGTTGTCACTAGGTGTAGTTTTTAATTTATCAGCTAACTTATCATCAAATATTGTACATACCATACCCAAACGCTTTGGAAAGAATTTGTTCGGCAGCCCTGTGAGCCAATTTCTCTTTTGCCACATGATATGCAACTAACTATGACAAGAGTAAAGGTTTCTCATTAACAGCAGTGCAGCAGTGAAGAATTGTGTTGATAACTTCATGTCTTTTTTTTTTTTCTTTGAAAATATTCAAGAGGCTTATCAATAGGTTCAGCATGTAGAGCTCCCAAATGCCTCTTCAACTCTGATGGCTTTAAGTTCTCATTTGCAAGAAAATGATTACAGAGAACACACTGAGGCCTATCAATTTCAAAAGGTTTTTCACATTTGATAAAACCGTATTTTAAGGAATCGTCATTATAACAATTTTACTTCCTTTTTTCTTTTTGAAATGTGATGCAAATGAAGTTGGAAGATTACAGTCAATATTTTGCCGAATATCATCAATGTTCACATTTCCAGGTCCAGAACAGCCTTCTTTATATTTCACTTCATCCCCTCTTTCTTTTAATAAAGAAATGATCCATTTTAATAGTACTTTGTCCTAGTTTGATTAAAATGTTATAATTTCTAGTAACTCAAAAACAAAACAACAAAAATAGGAAGAAAAATCATAGTCTAGATAACATCTTTCCAAAACCTGTACTCAAAGTTTGCAAAGGCCTGACTGTGCCCAGGGCTGACTTCCTGGGGTAGTCTGAGGTTGAGACCTCTGGGGAGGGAAAAGTGTGTGCTTGGTGGGCCCTGCAGGCTCTGGGCATGTGCCTCTTTTGATTGACAGCTCAGGGTGTTACTTACCGGGTGGGCCTCCACATAACTCAGTATTTGGTACATTGTGAGAACCCTGAGGAATGAAAAAAATTGGGACTTAGTGGCTCAGAGAAACTTGGAGAATGAGACTTCTGTGAGGACCAGGCTGTACAAAATGAGATCATGCTGGCTTGAAGCACCGTGGCTCTTTGCATTTCTTCTTTGGCCTTCCATGGATGGTCTGGCTGACAGATGGACTCGGCAGGTGATGCTGTAGTTTACCTGGGTGGTGGCAGCTGGACTCACAGGCAGGTGCCTGTTTCCATAGAGTCCTTGTGCCCATTCACAAGGGACTCAACCAAATGCACAGAGCACTTTTGGACTTCGTTATTTCTTTTTTTTACCCTAGTTCTTTGACATTTGCACTGGCTTATAATTAATATTTGACATCTTATCATTTGAGAATCTTTATAGGGTTGTCATGGAAAATCAGGAACTTGGTATTAGAACATCAATACTCCAGATAGTCAACATGATGGGAATCACAGCCATTAGAAACTAATCATTGCCTTCTTCAGGAAATTCAACTGTGGGGAATTTGGCCCTGAGAAAATGGTAGATAAGATCTTCCAATTTTAATAGGAAAAAAAAACAGATTTCCTCTAATCTCATATTCTGCTGGTAAAAGCATAAATTAGATTGACCACTTAGGAAATCATTTGGCAATATTTACTAAGGGTCAATGTTAGTGTATGTTTTGACGCACATACACACACACACACACAAAAAATTAAATATGGACCAAGAGACATGAATTGAAGTGTTTATAGCAGTGTTCTTTGTAATAGCCACAAACTGGAAGCTATTGAAATGTCCATCAACAATACAATGGGTAAATATTCACACAATGACATGCATGTGTACAATGATGAAAATAAGCAATCTTTAGTTATGCCACAATAAATGAATATTACAGTCAGAAACCAAAGAGAACAGTACTTGATTTTTTTATACAAAGTACAAAAGAAACAACCTATCCTGTTAAAACCTGGGCTACTTTTACCGTTGGTGAGTGGCGGTTTATGGAAAAAGCATAGAGGGGTACCGGCAATAGGATTCTGTTTCACGCTCTAGTGCTAGACATGTAGGAGTGGTGGGTTTGTGAACACTCACCGAGGCAACTGTGCGGTTTCCACCACGATTATTACACTTTCTTAGGAGATTAAAATGTAGGAGACTCGTCCAGGAGCAGTGGTGCAGGCCTGTATCCCAGTGGGTTGGGAGGCTGAAGTAGGAGGATCACAAGTTCAAGGACAGCCTCAAAAATTTAAGGAGGACCTAAGCAACTTAGCAGGACCCTGGCTCAAAAAAAAGTGCTGGGATGAGGCTCAGTGGTTAAGCGCCCCTGGGCTCAATCTCTGGTACAAAACAAACAAACAAAGGTGGATACCTGCAAGATGGTGGAGAGGAGCCTGACAAGGATTCCTGAACCCCCACGGCACAGAAAGAAGACAGGAAGAGGCAACGGATGTGAGAGGTGGGTGACAAAGTGAATGTCCTGAGACCCACATGACAAAGTTAGTTAGAGAGGCTGGAGCATTGGTTACCAGAGTAGAAAATAAGGGCAGGTCCCAACCTCCAAGCTGGCCCAGGTGGAGAGGGCGGTGGGACAACAGTGAGGAAGAGGAAAGCCCCTAAGACCCTCGGAAAGACGAGCAGAACACACCACAGCATGTCCAGACAGAGTGTCCTTGATGCAGACCGACACTATCAAACCAAGGGTGGACAGAAGGCCCTGCTGGGCAGCAGCCACTCTCGGGAACCCACGGCTGTCAATCAAAAGAGGCACAGCTGCATGCCCAGAGCCCGCAGGGCCTCCAAGCACACCCTTTTCCCTCCCCAGAGGTCTTGACCTCAGACTACCCTAGGAAGACAGCCCTGGGCACCGTCAGGCCTGCTTTTAGCCTTGCTTCACTCTCTGATCTGGGGTGGAGCAAAATAAAGAATGATGTTTATTTAATACAAAGAACACATTAAAAAGATCGTGCACCATGATCAAGTGGGGGTCATCCCAGGGATGCAAGGCTCAACATACGGAGATCAATAAACATGTTTTGCCACATCAATAGACTCAAAGATAAGAATCATATGATTAATCAATGGATGCCAAGACAGCATTTGACAAAATAGAATGCCCTGTCATGTTCAAAACACTAGAAAACCTAGGGATAGTAGAACATACCTCAACTTTGTAAAACCAATCTGTGCTAAACCCAAGGTCAACATCATTGTAAATGAAGAAAAAATGAAAGCATTTCCTCTAAAACCTGGAACAATACAGGGATGCCCTCTTTCACCACTTCTATTTAACATAGTCCTTGAAACCCTAGCCAGAGCAATTAGATAGATGAAAGAAATTAAAGGGATATGGATAGGAAAAGAAGAACTATCATATTTGCCGGTGACATGATTTTATACTTACAGGATCCAAAAAATTCCACCAGAAACTTCTAGATTTAATACATGAATTCAGCAAAGTAGCTGGAAATAAAATCAATACTCATAAATCAAATGTATTTCTATGTATCACTGATGAATCCTCTGAAAGAAGCTTAGGAAAACCACCCCATTCACAATAGCTTAAAAAAAAATACTTGGGAATAAACTTAACAAAAGAAGTGCAAGACCTGTACAATGAAAACTACAGAAGAACATGAAAGAAAGAAGTTTATGAAGACCTTAGAAGATGGAGAGATCTCCCGGCTTCTTGGAGGCAGAGTTAACGTTGTCACAATGGCCATACTGACAAAAGCACTATACAGATTCAATGAAATACCAATTAAAATCCCAACATTGTACCTCACAGAAATAGAAAAACCAATCATGAAATTCATTTGGAAAAATAAGAGAACCAGAATAGCCAAAGCAATCTTTAGCAAGAAGAGTGAAGCAGGAGGCATCACAATACCTGACCTTAAACTACATTACAGAGCCACAGTAACAAAACCAGCATGGTATTGGCACCAAAATGGACATGTAGACCAATGATACAGAATAGAAGACGGAGACAAACCCACATAAATACATTTATCTCATACTAGGCAAAGGTACCCAAAACACACACTGGAGAAAAGATAGCCTCTTTAACAAATGGTGCTGGGAAAACTGAAAATCCATATGCAGCAAAATGTGCCCTTTTGAAATACATGCATTTCAAAAGTGATGTTTGAGACATTAAATCTGCCTGGCTGAAACACATGTACCAGGTTGTTGTTCACCATTGAAAGGAAAGTGAGAAAGCAAGAGATGGGTGAGTGAGAAATGAAGGGCGGAGACCAGGCAGAGATCCACAGGAGGGTTTATCTGTCAAAGCCGACAAAGGCCAAAGGCCATCCCTCTGTAGAGGGGAGAGAGGCCCCGAGGTGTTCGGGTGTTCAGCCTCTGTGGGGCAGGGGTTTGAGGTGTGGCTGTGGCCTATGGGACAGGCTGGGGGTGCCTGCCTCAGAGCTGGGTGGTGGGAGTCGCATGGGATTGGCTTAGGTCCATGGCACCATGGGTTAGGTCACTAATGGGGGTGGGGGGAGTCCAGGTAAGAGGAAATAGAGGAAAGTGAGACTTATAAGATGGTGTTAACATTCAAGATGGCTGCTCAGATGTTAAATCAAGACACTATATTCCTCCCTTTTTTTGTTTTTTATTGGGCCCCCTTTAGGGGACAAAGGCATAGATCAATCTTCTGTGGCTTCTTCCTGCTGGAAAGTGGAGGTGTCTGGACCCTTGTTAGGGGTGTGGGATGTCATTGAGGTAATGGTGAGGGTCAGGAGGTGCTGGTGCTGCCGACTCGGGATGGCCCAATTTTGGTGAGGGGTTGGTAGTCCTGTAACAGAAGCTGCTTCACAGTTTGGTTAGAGATTCTTTGACTCTGGCCTTGAACCAATCTAATGACGCAGCAGGCTAGCATTAGCAGAAGGCCTATGACAAGGAGAGGGGTCAGGGAAGGAAGTGCCCACTGAAGAAGGGGTTCTTAGCTGCCGTCCTCCAACAGAGGAGAGCTGTTGTTTCTGACGTTCAAGGTCCTGTTGGAGTTGTTTTATCTTGTCCTTTACTATACCAGATTGATTGACATAAAAACAGCCTTCCTCCTGTAGGTACAGAAAAAGCCTGCCTTTCTCTGCTGTTAATAGGTCCCGTGCACAGTGTTTTGTAGGACCACAGAGGCCAAGGAGTCAGTTGATCCTGGGGGGTTACTATAGACTCAGCTACATGTTGGATATCCCCTATCAGCTGATTGGAGAGCTGATGAAAATAGGTAATGGACAGTCATTCCTGTGGCTAGGCCTGCCATAAGCCCAGGGTGGCCAGTAGGAAAATAGCCCATTTGTGTCCAGGGCTCATGAGTAGGGACCTACCAATGAGCTGTTGAGGCCTAGAAAACCTGCTATTAAATAATCTCTCACCAGGAGGTGTGAGGGCTGAGAAGTTGTCCCCATATCCAGATTGGAGAGGACAAGGGGCTTTATTTGGGAATATAAATCTTTAACATCCCCAGAGTTATCAGGAACGTAAATGTTGGGAAAAGTATAAACGGCAGCCATATCCCAGAGGAAAAACCCCAACACGGCGCCTAAGCACCTCTTCTTCCTACCTTCTTCTTTTCTGCAGTGGCGCGAAAAGTTCCTGCCCGTGTGAACTCTCCCGCCGGCGCCAATTTCAAATCTTGCTGGCGGGGAACCTTAGCCCCAATGAGAACTAATTCCTGGGCTCCGGAGCTGATATCTGAAAGAACTTGCCAATAAACGGGTTGCCTGCCATTTATCTAAGCCCTACCATCTCCCCCTCAGTTCTATATAAGCACACAGCTTTTTGCAATAAAATTGGAATTCTCCCGGCGAAGTGTCTTTGCGTGGGGAATTCTTTCAGTAAACACAACAGTTACCTTTTAATGTCTGTAGGCCTTAAACTGACTAAAAACTCCTGGCTTTGTCAGTTTCTCTTGATCCTTATCAGGCAAGATTCTTGCTTAAGAATCTGTCTTTCGTAGCCTCCAGTCTTACATATTCTTGGGGACTAACATGAGTGTATATCTTAAGTTATATTTAATTATTATTTATTTTCTTCTTCTTTTTTTGATGCTCAGGAATGGCTGTATTGGGGTTTAACTGCTTTTGCTAGGTGTTTAAGATCAAGCTGCTAAAAATTGACTTTGTTTCTATCTATTGTTAAGAGTCAGCTGAGTTCTCATGGGAGTCACTCCTGGGGAACTTGAGAGCAGCTTCTCAGTTCTGCTAGTGCCATTTGCACTAGGAGGGGTCCAGGTCTTGCTGACCACGTGGCTTCCTTTGGAAGCATCAGGGATGTCTCCCTTCTCCAATGACCTCTTCATAGCAAGTGCACTGATTAGCTTTCTGTTCTCCAGTGGTCTCATTAATCTCCCTGATCTGGAGGTTATGTGGCCCAGAGTTGCAAAGCTCTTTAGAGGAGTCCCCTGTTCCCTGGATTCAGACTGACTCAAAGGGCAAGAGCCAAATATTGGTTTTCTTGACCCTTTTAATTTAGCTTAAATTTTTAAGGCTTGATCTTAAACATCTGGCAAATCCATCTCACCAGTCTTAAATTAAGAGTATTGGGCTTTAACTTTAGTCTATAAACTTACAGTCATTTACTCCTTTTATTAATTGGGGTCTGTACTATCCTATCTGACCTGTAGGTGATGACTTATTACCTTAAATTAACCCAGGTTGTGTGTTCTTAAAGCAATACTCTGCAAAACATTAACAGGCAACATTTAGTCAGTTTATAAGGAAAATACAAAATAAAATTAACAAGAGTACAAACATATTTAGTTTGTCTAATAACTATCTTGAATTTTTGCCGCAGTCTGGCTGGGCACAAAATCATGAGCCACTCAAACAGGAACAAACCTCATTTTGAAACTCCCCGCCAATGCCCCGTAAGCTCCCAGGAAAGAAAAAAAAATGCCGACCGACACACACGCAGTGTTCTCCTGGACCGGCAACAGGAAATCCCTCCTCCGGAATTCCCTCCTACTGCACTTCCCCAACCAATGGGAACTCTCCAGGAGTCCCATAGCAGGCCCGAGGTGGACAGCAGGGGTCTAATATCCATAAGAATGCAGATCTTTACATAATCATATCATCTCGATGACTTGCTGGCGTCACCTTTCAACCAAAAATGCCATGCATCATATTACTTGGCTATGGCTCTTAGCAAATTTTGGCTGAGTTATATATTATAATCCCCTGTTTGAGATCCTAGTAATCTTAACAACCAAAAATCAACCTTTTGAATATAATGTTAAGTGAACTGTGGTCGGGCCTACTTTGGAGTCATTCTGACGTGTAGTTTAAGGTGGGGGCAGAGTCTAATCTCAGGTTAGATGGGGCTGTTTATAAATCTTAGGTAAAATGTTCTAGTTCTGAAGCTGATCTTTGCTTCTTAAATATCATTTTACAAAGTTTATGTATATTGTTGCTTGAGTTCATATGAATATTAGCTAACACAATGTGATATTACACTTAAAACATGAATTAAAGAAAGGCTGAGAACTTTTACCTTTTTGTGGAAAAGGATACACACACATACGGACACACACACCACACACAGTGTGCACAGATACAAAAGTAAAGGCCTTGTAGCTTTTCACAGGTGAATCTCCATTGCAATATTACAGATGTTTAAAAACTCTATAGTTGAATAAAAAATAAGACTGACCAGAAATGCATAGGACCAAAACGCTTTTGTGTTTTACAATATTAACCTTTACATAGATTAATCTCTCATTAACTTAAAAATACATCTAAATTGTATCCCAGCATAAAAAGTAACATAAAACTTTATATATCTTATTGATAACAGGTACAGTTATAGAACATTAAATAATATAAATAAATTTCCAATAAAATTTGTTATCCTTGTAAGCCTAAAATTACCATACAGCTTTAGTTTGGAGAACACCAGCTTGATATAATGCTTTTTTAAAGCTTCTACCTTAATGACTTATATACCTGGAAGAGATGAACACATTTAATATACAAAGAGGAATAATAGCCATCACAATTACATTGATGTTTTTATATTAGTCAAGTTTAGCTCTTAAAGAAATAACATATTACAATATTCCAAAATAACAGTTGTTGTTTAACCACAGTTGTATAATCCTTAATTCCTTTAAGATTACTTGCTCAAAAAAATAAAAGTTAATAAACACAATGTTATGGGTAAATTAATGTTTTAAGAAATCTTTTTCTTTTAACACATAGATTAAGCTTTGGTTTATATCAGTACTTTAACATTTGATCTTAGGGAAAAAACCTTAAATAGCTTTGGCTGATTGTTTTGTATAAATATATAACCAACTTACATAGACCTTCTTTATCACTTACATAAACCCTTTTATTTGCTTCGTCATGTAAAGACTTTCTTATCCAGAAACACTTTATTTTCCTTCTATTAAATATGGTTTCCCTTTCTAGAACCTTCTAATTTCTCTTTCCCATCTGTTAACCCTTTTGTCTATTCACATTCTGAAACAATCCTTATAAATTTCTGAATTTAGATAAATCATTTCATTTTAATAAAAAGAAATAACTTATGTTACTTACAGTACTCTTAATTGGAACAGTTGAAACTTTTGGGCCTTTGTATATAGAAATCTTCTATAAACCTTTGTATATAGAATCACATCTGTTTACTATTTCATGAAAACACAATGTTCAAGTATATAGAATTATACCTGTTGGGACTTTAAATTTTTAGTGAACCTTTTCAAGTGATGACAAAGCAACTTTAAACCCTTTTTTTTTTCATTTACCAATTTATGAAAACATCAATAATGTTACCCAATGGAATTCAAAGAGTTAAGAGTATTTGATGGTATATTTAACAGGTAGCATCATAAGCTTGTGATTTGATCAGATGTCTAACAAACACATTTATGAGTAATCCCATGTCAAATCTATTTTACTTATTTTCACCATAATATCAGACAAGTGTATTGAATAGTATTAGCCATTCCTTCCATGTTGAAGAAAAGTCCTAGAAACAATGGATATTAGACATTTTATAGATATCAACATTTTATCAGTCCTTTGACCACCTAGAGAGACTTGTGAATTAAGTTTAATTTTAAAGACATCTTTACTTTCGTCTGTTTACCCAATTTATATTGAACCTTCTTAAATCATGTGAATTAAAGGTTTTGGGATTCATTTTTTAAATTTATGAGTGCTCATTTTCAATCTGCCAATCTTGATATCCTGTACATGACATATGGACACACACACACACACATATGGACACACACACACAACACACAGTGTGTATACATATGAAAGTAAAGGCCTTGTAGCTTTTCGCAGGTGAATCTCCATTGCAACACAGATGTTTAAAAACTCTATAGTTGAATAAAATATAAGACTTATCAGAAAAACATCAACCTAGGTGTACAGGACCAAAATCAGGAGCTCAAAAAATATGGAATTTAAAAGAAACAATAAGAATCCTAGGAAAAAAATGACCGGCTGATAATTAGTAAAGCACCATACAATTTACTTTTTGGTTCAGTACAGTAGGAGGCTTCTTCCATTCACATTTCAATGTCAGTCCTCACCTAGGTCTGGAAGGAGCTGGGAAACCTGCTGTCCCTAACCCTGCTCCCAAACGCACGGCCCTCAGGTAGGAGAGTGTTGGAGAGGCTCATGGAGGGCAAACCACATGACTGGGTTAGGAATTGGAGATCCTTAATGTACCCTGAAGGACTGGAGGTGAAGGACCCTCACCGCCTTTCCATTTGGGAGAGGTCACTAAGGGAGAAAGGGACGTGTACCTGGACCACTCCCTCCGACCCGGCTACTTCACGGAAGGCAAGCAGAGGTGCGGGCTGGGTAGGGGGGCTGGGCGAGAGCGAGTAGTGGGTGGACTAAGAGTAGGTGAGGAGGTCCCGGAGGAGTGGGAGCAGAAGGTGGAGAGTGGTAGGGAGGGGTTTGTGAGCAGGGTCAAAGTCTGGGGTTTCGGGAGGGTCCTGAGGTCCAGAAGAGAGGGTTGAAGAGCCAGAGAACCTGGGTCAGAGAACAGGAAGGGCAGAGGGATGGTTTGGAAGGAAGAAAGGGAAGACCTGAGGAAGCGGGATTTTCTCCCAGTGCTCACAATAAAGTGGACAAGATCCCTGATAATATTGGGATCGTCATTATCCAAAGGATATTGAGGCCAGATCTGATGGCACAGTGGATAAGTTTGGGGGGGCTTTGGGTCTGGGTGAGAGAGAGAGACCCTAGGTTAGCCAGGAGGCAGCCCAGGGGGCTACGGGAGGGAATGGATGAGGAGCAGCCCATGGTGAGATGTAGGAGGAGAGCCTAGAGGTGGGCGTCCCCCCGTCTCTAGTGTCACCCAGTGGAGAGGACAGTTACGCTCAGGGGGCCATCAGCACTGCTGGGTAAGCATTGGGGCAGGAGCCCACTGAGGCACTTGGGTGCCCAGACAGGACTCCGTAGGAGGGGCAGAAACCTTAGAGATCAACCCAAGGCTGAGAGGAAGTCTCACCAGGAACAACTCCCAATCACCCTCAGTGGGTTTTTCTCAAAACCAGAACCCAAATAAAAGACCACATATAGACCCAGTGGATAGTAGGGGTCAGCCGGAGCTGTGAGAGCTGTGGCTGGGGGTGCGCCCAACCACACAGAAACCCTGGGAGTGCCGGACATTCACTGTCATTTCCCGGGACCTGTAGGTGGTTTAGGGCCATCAGAGACAGAGGTCTTACCTGGAATGTCCAGTGGTGGGTGCAGAGAGGGCGTTCGACAGAATGGAGGGCCTGGTCCCACAATGGATCTGGATCGGGGCCCGGGGCGCTCACTGACCCCTGAAGAGGTGAGTGGGCACACCAGGGAACCCAATACCAGGTGTCAGCACCAAAAATGAAAGTAAGTGAGAGACGGGCGAGGGAGAAATGAAGGGCGGAGACCAGGCAGAGACCCACACGAGGGTTTATTGTCAAAGCTGACGAACAAAGGCAAAGGCCATCCCTCTACAGAGAGGAGAGAGGCCCCAAGTGTCGGGTGTTCAGTGTTTGGGGGCAGGGATTTGAGGTGTGGCTGTGGCCTACGGGACAGGCTGGGGGTGCCTGCCTCAGAGCTGGGCGGTGGGAGTCGCGTGGGATTGGCTTAGGTCCATGGCACCTGGGCTTTCCAGAGCAAGGGGTCGTGTCCTTCTGGGATTGGCTCAGGGTCATGGCACCATGGGGTGGGTCACTAATGGGGTGGGGGAGTCCAGGTAAGAGGAAGTGGAGGGAAGTGAGACTTCTCTCATAAGATGGCGTCAACGTTCAAGATGGCTGCTCAGATGCGAAATCAAGGCCCTGTAACCACCTCCACAAGGGGTTTTGCCTTGATAGGGAGGAATACAGAGCAGAAAATAAACCAGAGAAGTGTGTGTGTGTGTGTGAGAGAGAGAGAGAGAGAGACAGAGACAGAGAGACAGAGACAGAGAGAGAGACAGAGAGACAGACCCCTCCTCTAATGGCATCTACATGTGTATTAATTGGAGTCATGAGATAATGAAGGGTAGTGCCAGCCTGTGGTGAACACTCCAATTCTGTTGTTACTTATTCATGACTCGGTTGAGAAATGGGGAGTCTGGGCAGGGGGCAGGGAAGCGACCTGGACTCTCCAGTAAACTCTACTCAGTTTCTAGACTCTCTGTCCAGGAGAAGGAGCCTGTAAGTCTAGCAGGGCAGGACAGTGACGGGCTCGCCTTGGACACGGAGAGGGACATGAAGGACGGAGACAAGGCAGAGAGCCACAGGAGGGCGTACTCGCAACGCTTGACAGTGAATCACGGCCTTGGCGATTTGGGGAGGCTTTCTGGGCTGCCAGGCATTATAAACCTTCAGCCTTCAGCGGTGAAGCCCCCGCTCTTTGGTGGAGCGCTCCTGTTGGGGGCGAGGGTCCTGCAGGTGGGCCTCTGAGGAGCGGCTTTTCACCCCGTGATCTGACCTGAGCTTGAACTGGCATGAATACACTCTACTCCAGGAGCAGGAGGGCAAACACTGGGATCTCAGAAAGAATCAGAGGTCACGGAACCTGGTGGCCGGAGGTCAAGGCCAGCTCAGGGGCTAATCTCTCTGTAGAGAGGTCAGTTTCTCATAACGAGACTGTGAGGGGTGGAGAGGAGGGTGGAGGGGTTGTGGTCCAAGCTGCAGAGCTAAGGAAACTCAACTGAGAGCAGGTTCCTCCTGGGAGAGAAGGAGGCATCTAAAGTCAAAGTGCAGAAAAGATGGAAATGACTAGAATCGGCCTCTGCAGAAGGAACATCGTCCATTGCAGTCCCACTGTAAAATGTCACTGTCCCCACCTTCAAGACAGCAGCGAGTAACTAAGACCATCGAGCTCTTCCCCCAAACCCTTGTAACTGTCGAAGTGCTTCATTATGATCCATTTCAAGGCTTAGGGTCAATGATTAAATATCTACACCAAACTTAAACTCCACCTACGCAAACAGGTTCTCAAATAAAATAAGGGGTTAAAATCAATGTTAACACTTCATAAATGATAAAGGAAGATCCTAATTGGCCATTTGACACCAGCCCCAGCCTTCCTGGGACTCAGACTACCCCTCCACAAATGGAGTCCTTTCCCGCTGAAGATGACCGTGTGACTTTCCTTGTGTGTTAGCTAGTCCTTCACAGAGTTCAGGAACTCGGACGCAGTGGACAAGACCCCTGAAGCACCTCTCTTCCAGTTTTCACTGAGTCGGGGACAGTCCCAGGTACCCCATTTCCTAAGCATTGCCATGGACACCTCTAAGCCCCTTTCTACCACCTGCCTCTCCAGCATACCCCAGGTCAACCTCTCTGAGCCCCTTGCTCGATGGCCTGACAGTGAGCTGGAATCATTTCCTGGAGTCCCAGGGCTCGGAGAGACACGCTCTAAAAAGTACCCAGGTGCGCAACTTCATCCGCACCAAGTCTGAGATGGTGGAGTCGAGCAGTTTGAAGTCAAATTTCTGAGGATTGCAACTCTGTAAGCCAGAACTTGCTCCCATCACTAAACCTGCAGGGACAAAGTAAACTAGATCATGAATTAATAACCCAAGGATAATGGGAGACAACTTTCAGAAGTTACTTAAAACCAGACTGCTGGATGCGTCCCCAAAGTGGTATCCCAATTCCACCCATCCTGAATCTGTCTACTTCTTCTCTTCCCTTTGCCACGTCTTCCCTCCTCGTACTTTAACACACATCTTTTCTCCTTGGTGAAGCATGTTTGCCCAGATACATTTCTCACAGCCTTATTTTTCAGATTTTACACCCACGAGAACAATTTAGTGACTGCCTCATTATCTATCCTCATGGGTCCTAAAATTCAGGGCATTCATTTATTTAGCGAATAATTTGTAGTGCCTTGTGTGTGTCAGACACCATTTACGGAGGCTGAGGACAGGGGATGATGTGTTCCCAAGAAAGGGGACATTTGAGGTTCTGTGACACCTTGTCCCTGAGATCTCCTTTAACATCCTTAGTTCCTATAAAATATTACATACCCATTGAAAAGTGCGTAAGACGTGGAAGAACCTCAAGTATAAGGCCAGCACCCAGTGCCACAGGCAGCTTTTTTACATGGCTCCGTGGATCCCATCTCCTGGGATTCATGCCTGTGTGATCCCCTCTGCTTCAGTGTGGGCTGGACCTCCAGGTTGGCCTCTGAGAGTAGATGAAGCAGACCCCACGTCTAGTCGGGAAGTAGGTTACTGAGACTGACTGCTGTGGGCACTGCCTCTCCAGCTCTTTGTACTGCTTACTTTGATGGATGGGGCCACTTGAATCATCAGAATAAGAGCCACCCAGGAACTGAATCCTCTCCCCAGCCACCAGACCAACCTGGGAGCAGATCCTGCCCCAGGTGAGATAACTATGTCTCCAGCCAACACCTGATTTCTTCCTTGTGAGAGACCTCAGCACCTGGATCAAAGCCTGTGAAAGACACTGGAACAGAGGACTCAAGATGAGCCTAGATTTTTGACTCACCCACAAAAACTGTAAGAAAAACTAATTTATATTGTTTTAAGCCACCAAATTTTGGAATGATTTGTTGTTCGGCAATAGACGTTAATGCACCCATAAGCCACAGCAAGTCCAGAAGTGGCACAGTAGCAGCAGGGGAATGTCCCAGCTATGTGACTTTCCAGCAGCAAACCTTGCCTCCCTCCTCTGCTCATGAGAGAGTCACTCCCTTCTGCTCTTTGTGATCTCACCACCTCATTATGGAGGCAAGCACACCTGAACAAGGTGGTCTGGTAAGGATTTAGAACCACTGATTTGTGAGCTTTTATTGTATTCTGAATACAATAGGTTTGTTTTTTTTTTATCCACATTGTATTTGCAAGACAAAACCAGTTTGTCATGTGTGCCGGGGATTCACTCATTTTCACTCTCTGCGATATTCTACGTGAATGCGGCATGATTTTTTACGCATTCTTCTGTTGAGGGGCCCTGGGATCAGGGCTACGGAGCAGCAGTGCTATCAAGGTTGATGTATGTGTGTCTGCATCGGGATGCGCCTGTGCACACACCTAGTTATTTGCAGAATGGCCAGGTTATAGAGCATGCTTATCTTCTGGGAATCATAAATGCCACGGGGCTTTTTGCTTTCTGTAGGGGTAGTACTTATGTCATAGTGAGTTCAGAGGGAGCAAGCAAGGGAAGAAGAGAGGGGGCTGTTTCCTTGTAATGAACTGCATCTGGTTTCAAAGAACTTGTCCTTTCTCCTTTTGTCTCATTTCATGGTTTTTTTAAAACTGCCCACTGCCCTAGGCCTGCAGATGATAGCAGTTCATCCTCTGTGAGCACCATCCCCAGGGACTGAGGGGTCCAAGTACGTGTTAGTTCACTGGATTCACCTATTATGATCTATTGCGATTCAAATTATCCAGATCCAATGCACAAAAGTATATATTCTTTGATATTTTTGTATTCCTTCTGACTCTGAGATGTGGGAAGATATTTTGTTTCAGGATCTTTCCAAAACAAAAGGAGACTGATTTCTCTGAATTGGTTCACACTTCACAAAATGATTCTGCAATCCCACTTCTGGGTGAATATCCAAAGGACATGAGATCAGGATTTCAAGGAAATATTGCTATCCCATACTATTCACAAGAAGCCACACACAGAAGCCACTCCCATGTCCATCAGCTCAGGAAGGACACACTCAACAATGGAATACCTCCCACTGTGTGAAAGGAAATCCTCCTGTCTGCAATGACATGCATGAACCTGAACCTTGTTATACTGAGTGAGCAGGCCAGACCCAGCAGGACAAATGCTGCCCAGGAACACTCTTAGATGACCCAAGACAAACTCTTGGAAGGATAAGGGGGGAATGGTGGCTGCCAGGGGGTGGGAGAACCAGGAAGGGGAAGGTGATAAGGAAGCAGTCTTAGTTATACTAGGTGGACGATTCTCAGATGGCCTGTGGAGCATGGTGCCTACAGTCAGCAATGCCATATTGTATACTGAAAAAAAAAAAATTAAGAGGGGAGATTTATTTTAAGTGTTCTTATCACAAAAAAATCATAATAACAATGAGAGTGATAGACAGTTCTGGAGAGGACAGATGTTTGCGGCACAGGGGGCAATGGCGATTCTCTTGGGTGTAGACTTCTCTCTACAATTGTCAAGATGTATACGTTAAATACGCAGAGATTTTGTATGTCAATCACATGTCCATAATGTAGGGAGAAGAAAATGAGGACTTCAAAAGGAAAAGGCTGTGGACTTGGAAGTTCCTTTAAACCTCCCACCATAAGTCTCATGCGTGAAATGGGTTAAAAATAATATCCACAATTAGAAAATTCTGAAAGTGAGAGAAAATAATTATTAGCATTCCCTGTTACAAAAAATAAAAAAAGAAAGAAAGAAAGACAAAGAAAAGAAAGAGAGAGAGAGAGGGAGAGAGAGAGAGAGAAAGAAAGAAAGAAAGAAAGAAAGAAAGAAAGAAAGAAAGAAAGAAAGAAAGAAAGAAAGAAAGAAAGAAAGAAAGAAAGAAAGAAAGAAAGAAAGAAAGAAAGAAAGAAAGAAAGAAAGAAAGAAAGAAAAAGATAGCAGCTTCACTCCAGAAATGAACTGCTTGGGAATAAATCTAACAAAATACACGCAGGGTCTACGTGCTGAAACCACCAACGCAGATGAAAGAAAGCACAGATGTCAATAAACGGGAGCTATGAGACTTTCCTGGGTTGGAAGAACCAGTGTTATGCAGGCCCCCACCTTAAGTAAGGATCCAATACAATCCCAATCAAAATCCAGGAAGGTTTTTTTGCAGATATTGACAAACTGACTGTGAAAGTTATACTGAAACCAAAGGAACTTACATAAAATAACTTTGAAGAGTAGCCAAATTGGAAGACTCACAGTACTCTATCTACTGTCAGACACACTGTAAAACTGTGGTCACCAAGACAGTGATTTTGGCCAATCAGGAGATGAAGAGCCAGTGGAATGGAGTAAAAAGTCCAGAACAAGACACACAAAGTTGTGCTCAGTTGATTCTGCTTCGGGCACAGAGGCGAGGGGATGAGGAGATGAGAGTGTTCTCAACAAACGCTTCCGGAAGAACTTCACCTCCATTTCAAACCCACCCCAGCTGTGCTTCACTAATTCTGCAGAAATTAGTCAGATTTCAGTCTCCAGAGCAAAGACTTGCACTTTAAATCCTCAGAGAGAAATAATGGGAAGCAACTTTGCAACCCAGGGTTAGTCTAAGAGGTCTGTATTTGATACCAAAATAGATAAAAATGATGAAGTGGATTTCATCAGAATTAAAAATTTTCATTCAGTGAAAGACCCTGTTAGAATTCATTCTACAGCTACAGAATAGTGGGAATACTTTTAAAGTGCATATCTAACAAAGGAATTGTACCCTAAAAGCTCTTCAAAACTCAAAAATAAGAAATTAAGCAGCCTGGTTATTCAAAATGACCAAAGATTTGAACAGATATTTTACCAAAGAGAAGAACTGGATGGCCCTAAGGATGTGAAGATCATCTTACATCCATAGTCTTTAGGGTAATACAAATCAAAACCATTGTGAGATACCACGATATGCTTTTAGAATAGCTAATCCCTTTAGAAGTCTGACAATAACAAGTGCTATCATTAAAGCAGAGTAACTGGATCTCTCTCACATTGCTGATAGAGTGCCAAATTGTTCCACCACATTGGAAAAATTCTGACTATAAGTTAAACATTCTTAACCAGGTACCCATTGTCCTGCCTCTGTGTTAAATGGAAAACCCTGTATGGGAATGTTTATAGAAAGTTAATTCATAGTCACAGAAAGTAGAAATAGTCCAAACGCCCTTCAACTGGGGAATGGGTGAATATAGATAAAGTATCATTGGGTGTTAAAAAGAAACACATTACTGACGCAGTCAACAGCACAGATAAATCTTAAATGCACAGGGCTAAGTTAAAGAAGCCAAACTCAAACCTTCACTCGGTGCCATTCCATTTGCATTGCTTTCTGGAGAAGGTAAGACCTCAAAGGTAGAGTGGAGATCCGTGGTTGCCGGGGTTAAGGGCCATGGGGGGGTGTGGCCCCAAAGGGCGTTTTCAGGGTGGCAAACTGCTCTTCATCTTGATTGTGGAGATCGTTACACCACAGCATGTGTTTGTCAAAATTCACACAACTATACACGGAAGAGTGAGTTTTATTGAATTTAAATTTAAAAAATGAATTAGAGAAAAAGATGATGTAGTCTGGAGACATTTTTAACAGCTGATATAGCTATACAGATGTGCACTAGCTGACTAGGAGCCCTGGGAAGACCGTGGCCCATGACAGGGTCTTTTCAAAGGTCAAATAAGCCTGTATTTTTTACTTTCATCCATGTGAAAAATTACTTGCTTTCTGAGCTGCCTTGTTCTCTCTGTTTGAGGCCTTGGAAGTTTTGGGAGAAATTTCAGGAGTAAACTGGGTCCCTTTCCATCAAAAGACAAAGTACTACCTCAAGAAAAGTCTCCAAGGGTGATAACCCCTAAGTAAAACTGATGGTTTGATAAAAAGCAGGTTAAAATTTCAGGAAGATTCGCAGACACTGTGTTGACTGTAAAATTAATATCTCCTGCTCCCAGACATTCAAAGATGGATTATATGGCTATGCTGTTGGCAGGGAACAAAAATGGGGTGGGGGGGGGTTGCTGGAGAAAAAAGTAGCCTCATCTATCTTTCTTTTGGGGGTGGGTACTGGGGATTGAACTCAGGGGCACTTGACCACTGAGCCACATCTCAGCCCTACTTTGTATTTTAGTTAGAGACAGGGTCTCACTGAGTTGCTTAGCACCTCGCTGTTGCTGAGGCTGGCTTTGAACTCACGAACTCCTGCCTCAGCCTCCTAAGCCACTGGGATTACAGGCCTGGGTCACTGTGCTGGTTTCTCCTCTCTTTTGATCTCCGCGCTTTGTCTTTCATCCTTGCCTCTTGAAGACCAGAGGCCCTGGGGATATCCGCTCTCGATAGGCGGGCCCCGGGGACTTTCAGAGTGAGGGTAAAAACTAGAGGTGAAGTAGCAATGAGCCAGAGGGCCTTCAAGTCCCCTGGTAAAGAGGTCTACACCCAGGAAAATCTATCCCACAATGCGCTGGGCGTGCCTCACCCCCACCTGGACCCACTGGCCTTCTTTCCTGTGCACAGCGCCCTCTCCTTCCAGTCCCCCTCACAGCCTCCACGTTGGAAATCCATTAGTGCATTACCTGTCCCAAGGCACGTGCATGATAAAACTTCCTCTCCAATTAAGAAACGTCAGTGTGAAGTCTGTTAAACACCTGTGATGGTGAGAGAGGTTTTAGAAGCTCCGGAATGCTTGGGTGGGTGCAGGGATTCTGTCAACAGCTCCTCATGGACAGTTTTGCTTAAAAATGAGGACGGCCCCGTTGGCTCCTACGGCTAAATACTCCCATCCAACCAGCAGAAAGTTTCAGACATCAGAGTCTCCCAGCCATGCAAAGGCTGTTTGGGAAGCAATTTGCCAGATGTTTATAAGAGTTCGTTCACTCAAGGTCCCCATGCAATCAGGCCTCCAGTTAACAGCTTCACGGCCATTAAAAACGCAGTGTTTGTTGTGTGGTGCGATATCCTTTATGGAGAAATGGATCCTACATGGCATGAGAGAGGAGCACATGGTGACAACATCCTCAAAATCTAGAGGAGAGAAACAGCTCCCCATCATCCGTGTGCCATTAATATATTTTAACGCAATTACTGGTAAGAGCTTTTTCCTAATAAAAAGAAGTGTGTCGGAATTCACTCAGCAAATGAGTAAATGCTAAGAAAGTCATGATCCCTTAGCACTTTGAGGGACTGTGTTAGGCATCGGGACCATCACTGAGCCTGCTCTGGGCCCTCTCCTTGTATGAGCAAAGTCAATAAATAAAGGCAAAATGTTCCCCATGTGGGAAAGACATTACTAGTAAGACATACAACAAGGATCAGCACCCAGGGACCTCCCATTGTCATCATGATTACAAATGACTTAGTATGGAGAGCAGGACTTGCAGATTGCATTGTTGGGGGCCACAGCGCAGTAAATAACAAGGTACCCAAATGCCAAGCAGCATCGGAGGGTTTATAATACTATGAGCTCTGTGTGAGCTTAGAAGATGGAAAATGCAGGAAAGTGTAAATAAATGTCAGATAATGTACCCAATAGCCAAGAAATATAGAAAGTGAATGTGAGATCAGGGGACAGTTCTACAGAGTAAGGGTCAGGAGGCAAAGGGAGCCAGGCTTGTCACACCCCAGAGGAGCTTCCAGGAAAGCCAGAGACGTCTCTACGAAGGGAAATCTACTCCTTGCCCACCGACAGCCGCTTGCAGCCTCTGATTACAGAGCCTGTCTGTCTGCTTCGGTCTGCAGTGTCAAGGAAGCTTGTATTTTATTAAAAAGATGGGGCCGGGGGCTGGTGGTAGCTGGTTCTAGCTCTGCCTCTGGCCAGCTGATGGACCTTGGTCAAGTCTGTTCAGATCCTTGAGACAAGGTGATGCTCCTCACTGGAGGGACGCTCAATGGGCTGGGATGGCAGGTGGTCACAATTGGAGCTGAGGTCCCTCCTGGTAGTGGCCCAGCACATCGAGTGCTTGGCACACACACACATTAACTTGGAAATGTTTGTTATGTGAGTCGTCTTCAGTGACCCAACTGACTTTCACACTTCAGTTCATGACTTGTTCAAATTTCTTTTAGAAATATGCTCCTTTTCACGTATGATCGTATATTTTCAAATTGAAACCTAGAAATCAAGGGGAAAATATGATGAATTCAAGAGGAAAAAATTGATTTTAGCTGCCTCCATGTTTCTTGCTGACGTGTCCCAGGCTCAGAACTATTTAAAAACCACTGGTTTAGGATTCCTCCTGGAAGGCGAGGTGCATAGTGTCCCACATTCCAAGACTTTCCATACTCATTCTTTCAATCTCCACAGTGCACCTTGAAATTAAGAATTATTACTATTGACATGTCACCCATTTATAAATGAAAAAGCCACCAAGACTCAGAGAAATCAAATGACTTATATAAAGTTAAATATTCCTTATTATGCAACAATTTCAGATAATTTCAGTAAAAGGAAGAGGTGCTAACACAACTAACCTACATAATAGCTGTGTTGGCCAGTGTTAAGGTTTGGAACTGGAATGTCCCCCACAGTCTCCTGTGTTCAGAAGTGGGGCCTTAGGAAGTGTTGGCTCTTGGATCTCAGGGGTCTGACTATATCCATGAATTAATCCATGGATAGTTATTTGGACTTCTGAGAGGTGGGACCTAGTTGGAGGAAGCAGGGCTCTGGGGCCAGGCCCTTGGGGACCATATCTTGTCCCTGGTCCCTCCCTGTCCCCTTCCCAGCACCCATGAGCTGAGCAGCCTTGCTCCACCACACCATTCCGCCATGACACTCCATCTCAGATCAGACCCAGAACAATGGAGATGGCTGACCATGGGCTGAAAACTCTGAAACCCTGAGCCCAAATAAATCTCTCCTCCTTGAAGTTGTTTATGTCAGTTATTTTGGTCACACTATGAGAAGCTTTTTGTCAAAAGACCGTTTTAGAGACGCCAGTCTATGATGAGTTGGCCCCATTGCTTTGGGACCTGTGGCAGGACAGCAAGCATATCATGTGGTGGAGCCAGATTTTCACCTTACAAACCATGGAGCACGGAGAGCAAGGAGATAACCCAGTTCCACAATCCCTGCGGCATGTCCCCAGTGACCTGAAGTCCTCCCACAGAGCCCCACCACTTAAAGGTCTCGCCACCTCCCAAATCACCCCCTTGGGGACCACGCCTTTAACACGAGGGTCTTTGAAGGACATCTAAAGCCCAAACATGGGCGGCAGACTTTGTTTCCCCTGTACTACAGATTCACGCTGTGGAGCAGGATGCGGGGACTGTGAACTGGGGTCTGCTGCCCGTGATGAATCCTGGACCCCTTGTTTATTAGTCAGTGACTTTAGACACCTCACTTCAGGTTTCTGATGTTCAGTTGACAGATCTGTAAATTGGCAATAATCATAACACCTGCTTCGTAGCATCATAGTGAATATTAACTAATGTCACACACCTGAAGCAACTGGCATGTAGCAAGTACTTAATGAAGCTGAGCCATTGAGTAGCAAGAAAAAAAAATTTGAAAATGAACTAAAATGGGTCGTAATGGTAAATTTTATATCTTTTACATGAATATTTTTAAGAGTTTTAATAGTAATACAATGTTGACAGAACAAGTCTGCCGCAGTCCGGCTGCAGCAGAATAATCAGGGGGGTGACGAATAACTTGTGTACGTTGATACAGCAGGAGTGGGAGCCGTTTATTGCAGGACAGGAGCAGTATTTATACATTCCATATAGCTTATCTAATTAGCATAAACTAGATACATCAGTCAACCAATAAGGAATTTTCACACTTAATGGCTCGCTTTTGTTACTTCTTAAATTACTCCCTCTGGCATTTTGCCAGGCACCATCCAGACTTGTTTACGAACTCTAACATTCCCCTGGCAAAATGCCAGGTGTTATTTTGACTTGTTTACAGACTATAACATTTCCCCCTTTTGTTTAATTTAAATAATGACCATAGTGGTTTTTACAGAAACACCATAAATAACCTGCTACAAACAGAAAGGGAGGATACAAAATGCCACAATACCAAGCCACTTGATGGCTCCATGCAAGAAGCCCTTGGAAAAATTATACCAGCAATGACACTGTTAGCAAAGATACCGAGTTACAATTTGTTATAGATTACAGTTTGTTGTCTCAGTCCAGGTAAAGCAGTGTCTCAATAGATTAACTCACAGTCCCGGTAAATCACAGTCCAGGTAAGTTCTGCAGGCAGCTAGCTTAAATCACAGTCCAGGTAAGTTCTGCAGGCAGCTAGCTTGATCCGAAGTCTCGTCTGTTTCTCAGCCAAAGTCTTGTCCGGTTTTCAGCAACACTGGAAATTCTTCCACCTTGGTCTTTACCGGCACTGGGACGAAGGCAGGAACTCCGGATGGCTAAAGAAAATCCTGTAGCATTCTACTAAGAAAACAACCTTCTGAACAATTTAGTACATTATCTCAAGGTTTTTTTGCATTTGAAATAAGCATTAATAGTGCTCATTACTCATCAGCTTCCAGGTGTGGGAGAACCATTGTAGCTTAGTTATTGGCATTGAAAATGACCAAACATCAGGGACACCAGTAGCGTCTTCTGCTGGCTGTAGTGCCTGGGCAGCCCCAGATGGCCCTGGGGAGTGTCCTGGACTCAAACTGCTACTGGGCACAGGGAGCAAGAGCCTGCGAGACTGTGCCTCCAGGTCAGGTCTAGATTTGGGCTCGCGGCAGTGGAAGAGCCAGCTCCCCGGCCAGGAGGCGGGGAAGGGCCAGTCGCCGCCGCCTCTTGGAAAATCCTTGCTGCGCTGTGACCGGCTTGCACACTCGGCAGCCGCCTCTCCGCTTCACGCACCCTCCGGTAACGAAAAGTATTTAGTAATAGCCTTTTGCTGCAACTTTTTTCCTGATAATCCTTCTTCTTCTGAACTTTCTTTTTCTTTCTGACTAGAGTTCCTGGGCTCTTATCAACACATGCCCTAACTATTCTTGGTTCCACTGGGGTGCCTTCTTCCCTTAGTAATTTACTTCTCACCCCTTCCATATTTTCATCACAAAGACAATACAATACACTGAGACAAAACAAGACACAAACATACTGTATCAATCTTCTCCATTTTCTTGAAATGATCATTTTTCCTCTCGCCTTATCTGCCTAGGGACGAGCAGATTGCTCCCATCCTATCTATGGACGGGTAGCTTTTTTTCGTCATTTACCCCCGAGTGTCCTGGGGCTCCCCGTAACGGGCCACCATCTGCCGCAGTCCGGCTGCAGCAGAATAATCAGGGGGGGGTGACGAATAACTTGTGTACGTTGATACAGCAGGAGTGGGAGCCGTTTATTGTAGGACCGGAGCGGTATTTATACATTCCATATAGCTTATCTAATTAGCATAAACTAGATACATCAGTCAACCAATAAGGAATTTTCACACTTAATGGCTCGCTTTTGTTACTTCTTAAATTACTCCCTCTGGCATTTTGCCAGGCACCATCCAGACTTGTTTACGAACTCTAACATTCCCCTGGCAAAATGCCAGGTGTTATTTTGACTTGTTTACAGATTATAACACAAGTCAGTATACGCCACTTCAAAAGCATTTTGTTTATGAACAATATAAATTTTACTGAAATAAAAAGATGATCCCATTGACATCACTGAACAATGACACTATTTCAAGGGCCTTGCCAGAGAAGGTGAGCTTTCTGGAAAACTCTCATCATGAGCCACTGGAAATTCTGGAGATACCTCAGGTCCATTTGCCTTCATCCAACCACAGGGAGCTGGCCTGGTCAGGGCATCAGGAAGGGAAACGTGTGCTTGATCCACAGACTTTGCTAAGAGCTCAGCACTACCATGACTCCATTGCACTCGGGGAGTCTTCACGCACATGTGGCCTTTTAGCGCTTCCATCCCTGTGGGACATGTAACAAGGGACCAGGACTTGAGGTCTGAGATAACTTTAAGAGCACCCATGGGACTCCTGCAGGGCATGAGTGAAGGAGCAGGCCCACAGCAGGAGTGACAGACCAAGGCCAAGCACCTGGCTAGAGGCACAGCCTGGTCAAGAGCCCAAGTCTTGAAATTTGCAGGCTCCTGAATTCCCCCAAACATCCCAACTTCCAAGTGGAAGTGTGTGAGTATATCCAGCCCAAACTGCCTTAACCTTGTAGTAATGCGAGAAAGAATATGGGTTTCAGCTTGGTAACTAAAAAGAGACGTTGAAATCCAGAATAGTTTTTCAACAAATTTCCAAAGCTGCTTTGCCTCACTGTTGAAATGAAAACAACATACAGTGGGGGAAAATCAAGCAAAACTAATGAAAGAGCACATCCAACTGTCACGGAGATTCTGCAGAGGTAGCAATCGCAATTTTTTTTATCGTTGAAGGTCACAAATACACATGGTGCTATTCAGTCACCAAAAAAGAGTAACGGAAAGAGGATAAATATTGTTTCACATTACAATTACATTACAGAAAGACGAAGTAATATAACTTGCAGAATCTCAGAGATTTTTTTTTTTAATTACAAAGGCAAGGATCCCAAATCCCCTTTCTACGAACCCTTCAAATAATGGAAGAGAGGCTCACAGGCAGGTAGACAGCCCATGTACGCAGAGTAATTAAGATTCGAGAGTGAAAAGAACAGGAAGGAGACTGAGCTACAGGGACAAATAGGGACATTATGAAAGAACAGGGAGAGTGCCCTGGAAGGGGAGGCGGGCTGAGACCTGAAGGAAAGCAGCCCGCCTTTGGTTGATGAGCAGAGCCCACTCCCCAACATCAGGTGCTGAGAGGAAAGGTGCACTTTGCATTTGAGGAGAAACTCCAGTTGTGTAATCTGAGCCGCAATTAAGAATTAATAGCTCCCAGGAAGGTCACCCTGGCATCTTGCTGGTCCTGCCAAGAAGAACCTGCCTTCGCAGCTCCCCCATTCTCTACCCAAGGCTGCTGTTCCGTCTTGGAAGCAGAGATCAGAGCACTGAGTTCCATCAATCACACTGGAAGTGAGCACATCCCTCTTTTACACCTTGCCAGCTAGCCACATTAGCGCCACTGCTGGGGTCACCTGATAACCTTCCTCTTCATCAGAGAACACGGAAGTCTTAAAGAATGAAGGACATAATGTCGAAGATGACAAGGAATAAATAACTGCAAGCTATTCAGGTTTTATAACTGGGGAGCATAAATAAAAATTGAAAGAGGTAGACCTAAGAAAGTATTTTACGCATTTAAAAAAAAAAAATGTCTGTAATTGCCTTCCACGCAGGATCGTCACAGGCGAGAACCAGGACCATTTACAAAGCAATTAGGTGTTATCCTGGGGAAAACATGACATTAAAAAGAAGATTATAGTCAATCATTCAAAGCCTTTTCCCGTGCCCCGTAGGATCCTGTGCTTTCCATGTGCAATTGAGGAGCTGACCTAGCCAGGGTATCCAAAGAGGTTCTCCAAGCCACGCTGCTGATGGCAGAGGACAGCTTCATTACGGCTGAGAGCGGCCAGCTCTGCTCCTCATCACAGACCTGAAGTGCCCCCAGATATAATTGGATATTTTTCCCCATCTGAGTTCCAGCACCATCACCAGTCATTGGCAAGTGACAAATAGAGGACAAACAGCTACACAGAGAAACCCCAAGGACGCAGAAACCAAGCTGGGCAGAGTGGATTCTAAATATAAAGTGGGGGGTACAGCGGAGACTTTCCCCCATGCAGGCACCTTGCGGCCATCTCCATCACGTCCCTGAGGACACGCTTCCTTATCAGCTAAGGCCTCTCATTCCAGGGTTTTCTCACACTCCAGCCACTAACGAAAAATCGGGGTCTAAGGTTAGAAATCACACTGACACGGCTCCCCCCCTGAGAGCTCCCAAGGGGGACTCCAGTCAGCGGTTCCTCCTTCTAACAGGAGGCTGTGCCTGCCAGCCTTCCTCCCCGAGGCAAGGCATGGTCCCCTCCATTCTCTTCCCATGTCCACGCTCAGGGCTTCCACTGAATTGCCGTTTTCTGTCTTCTCTTTCATCTTCTACGGAGCTGCTGAGTCAACACAGGATGCTGTTTTCAAAGAAATAAACTATCTGCATTCTATGTACGCCTGCTCCAAATGTGGTGCCAAGTGACATTCCATTGACTGGTACCTTTTAAAGGTTATTTCCAGATCCCACTTTGGTGGTGGTGGTGGTGGTGGTGGTGGGGTGTTCACTTAAACACTAGTACAGATGGAAAGGAAGTCTAATGCAGTGCCAGGCTGTGATATCAACTTCAGATTCCAACTGGAAAAAGCAGAGTGTAAGAGGAAATGCAGTAGGTGCACCAGTGCCCGCTTATTAGGAGCTTCGTCTGGGCTACGAGAACCTGACAGTGCAATAACAAAGATCCAATCTCAGGCTGCCTGCCCTTCAATCCCACATCACTCTACCAGCTGGAGAGCTTTCGGCCACTTACTGACTTCTTAAAGCCCCGGTGCTTCCATCTTTAAAATGGTCATGCGGGTAGTATGTGAGCAATGGTCAGGTAAGGTAACATTAAGAGGTCAGCCATATGCAAAATGCTGTTAAGAACTCACCAGTTAGCTTGTACCAGGAAAGTGTTAATGGAGGGAATGCAGTTATGGCTTAAATATTTGTTGTTTCCCCAAAGCTCATGGGTGAGACAATGCAAGAATTCTCAGAGGTGAAAGTATTATGAGAGGAATGACCTAATCAATGGATTAATCCCCTAATGAATTAACTGGATGTTAACTGTAGACACGTAGGGTGTAGCTGGAGGAAGCAGGCCACTGGGGGTGGACTTTGAGGTTTATATTTTGTGCCTAGTGAACAGAGCTCTTTCTCTCTCGGCTCTCCTCTGCCATACCCTTCTGCCACTGTGGAAGGATAAGCGGAGGAGAGCAGAGAACCCATCCCCTTCATTTAAAAGTGCATCAAGAGCATCATCTCTGAAGCCAGTCATGTCACAAATGCTACCAAGAGCCTGGTATAGGATCTGGTGACCCTGCCGATGCCAACTCCACAGTTGGACAACAGTCTTTCTTGCTGAATGTTAAGCTCTGGCACACAGGCTGAACATGGACGGGAGTGTGCCATTCCAATTTGTCTTGTTAAAGTGCATTTTCACTGGTAAATAGGAACTTCCTGGCAGTGACCAAACGCAGCAAAATTTAAAATAAATGGGTAAGAAGCTTTGTTGGTTGAATTTTAGTATCTTCTGCTTTCAATTCATTAGTAAATAACTTCTAGAGAAAAGCTTGTGACAAAATGCTTGGATCTCATCGATGTTCAAATGACCAAACAAGCACATGTTTCTGGGCCAACTGGTACCTAAATCCCCATCTTCTTCAATCCTTAGCTTGAATCTTGAATCTTTTAGCCAAGAATGTGTTTGAAGAGTTATGAACTCAAAATCAAAAGGCAATATGTGACTTAAGAGGACAGCATTTCATCTTCATTCCGTGTCTTTTTAAACAAATTCCTTAGTCTATTTGAGTCTTTTTTTTTTTTCTTAAGTAGAAAGAAATAAAATTTGGAGGGACTGCTCTTTGGTAACAGTAACATGCATATTTTCCCTTGATCAAAGCTTAAACCACAGCTTCTTTTCACCTTGGAAAATAGACCTAGATAATAGTTGTACCATGTAAAGTAATGTGCAATGTTCGTGAGACCTATTCAGCCAGATTTCCCATCCAGCCTTTCAGACACAGACATTTTCTGAAAGTTGAGACAGCTGAGACGTAAGAAAGAGAAGGTGGTTGGTCAAGGGTCAGGCTGCAGAAAGTTAGACCAGGAGTGAAGTCACAGGCAGGAATCCACAGGAAGGAAAGCAGAGGAGCCACGCAAGTCACTGGGTACTGTCTTCAGAGTCCCCATCCAAGAAATGACCAGAGGGTCACTTCTTTCCTACCACAAGTGAGTGTGTGTCCCAATAAGCATCAGGAAAGGCCCATGATTGTCCCCAGGTGGAAGAACTATATGAAGAGCACCCAATTAATGGAACTCAACAAAAAGAGGCTGCCTTCTGACTCGTCCATTTCTCCACCCTATACTGCCCCAAAAGAGTCTGTGTCACCTTTGTGGGTAGGTGACTGCTTGCAAGTAAGATTAATATTAGCCCAATCTGTCCACAAGCAGATGAGACCCCTAAACTGCAATCCTAGGGCAGCAGGGAGCTTGAGGCCTTGCTCACCAGCTGACCTTAGAGCAGATGCAGAGTTAACAAATACACGATAAAAATAACCAAGAACACGACCCCGAGTAAGCAGGAACAGTGCTCACCACTGGGAGCTCCGGCAGGCTAGCCGCGCAAGTGACTTGAGCTCCACTTGAAAGGGGGGTGCTGACAGTGATGGGGAGGATGACTCCGAGGATGGAGACAACAGCTGAGCATGGTGTAGTTTAGTACCCACCAGACACAGTCCAAGCACTTGAAGACCCTCATTCATCAACCCCATGAGCCTGTGAGTAAGGCCTGTGGTCCTCAAGACCTTCCCTGAGAAGAAACTAAGAGACAGATCCTATGCACTGTTGATAAGCAGAAAAGGGCCCAGAAACAGGAAATAAACAAGAGGACTAGTACACTCGGTAGATTCTGAACTCAAATGCAAATGACCCACGCTTCACTACCCACCGCCACCTTCTTCAAGACGACAGCCACGGGTAGGTAGATGACGGAGACCTGTTTATTAAATGAAAGGGCCACAGGAGGCTTTGCCTTCCCCGCTCCCGGTCCTCCGACAAGCTGGGATATTCTGAAAGGCACTTTATCAGCTCCTGAGCTTTCTGCTCGCTGGAGTAAACCGCTCCTCCCTGGAACAAAGTCCAACCTCCTTTGATGCTCTTCCATCAGACGGTAGATGAGGGCTGAGCAGCCAGCTACGCCGCGGAAGGCAAGGAAAGAGACAGACGTTCACAGGGCAGCGGAGAAGCCTGACAGCAGGGGTTGCCCTGGGAGGGGGTTTGGCCTCCTTGGGCCTCAGTGTCCTCATCTGTGTGGGGTCTCAGGTTGGTTCATGTCTAAGACCCCACAGGTCGACTTCCACGATTCCCTGGGAACTGGAGCACGAGGCCCAGCACTGCCCAGAAAGGAAATGGAAGCTGGTATCTGGCTGGGAGACGCAGGGCTTGCACAGCAAGAGAATCATGACCTACGAGTTGTATCCATTCCATAACTCAGGGACTCGCGACACTGAGTCAGACACCAGCGAGCACCAGGGTCTGGGCTCACTCTCACTGAGGGGCTTCAGAAGCTGTTTGAGAATTAGCTGTGAAAAGGGCTATGTTAAAAAATTTCAGAACACAGCCAATCACAGAGACCATGAATGGCACGGGTTCAAAACTGGCCGCCTAAGCAAAGGTAGGAAGTCAGGGCTTGTGACGCACCAACAGCTGAGCAGCTTATGATGTACTCAGTGGCACACAAGCTTTAATTATTAGACCTTATTAATTACTCCGTCAAGTCGGGGGTGTCTGTAAATGCCAGGTTTAAGAGTGAGCTTCAAGGAGGGTACAGCTGAGTCAAATGGTGGTTCCATTCCCAGTTTTCCAAGGAATCTCCACATTGCTTTCCAAATTGGCTGCACCAATTTGCGGTCCCACCAGCAATGTATGAGTGTGCCTTTTCCCTACATCCTCGCCAACACTGATTGTTGTTTGTATTCTTAATAGCTGCCATTCTGACTGGCATAGGGTAAAATCTTAGAGCAGTTTTGATTTGCATTTCTCTGATTGCTAGAGATGTTTTGCATTTTTTCATATGTTTGTTGATCAATTGTATATCCTCTTCTGAGAAGCGTCTGTTCAGCTCCTTGGCCCATTTATTGATGGGGTTGTTTGTTTTTTGTTTGTTTGTTTTTATTTTAAGTTTTTACCGAAAGGACTTAAAAACAGCATACTACAGGGACACAGCCACATCAATATTTATAGCAGCTCAATTCACAACAGCTAAACTGTGGAGCCAAACTAGATGCCCTTCAATAGATGAATGGATAAAGAAATTGTGGTATATATACACAATGGAATATTACTCAGCATTAAAAGGAAATAAAATTATGGCATTTGTAGGTGAAAGGATGGAGTTGGAGAATATCATGCTAAGCAAAGTAAACCAATTCCCTCCAAAACAAAGGCTGAATGTTCTCTCCAATAAGAGGATGCTGATCCATAGTGGGAGGTGGGGCATGGGGAAAAGGGAGGAACTGTGATTGGGCAAAGGGGAACAAGGGGTGGAGAGGTGGCAAGGGGGCCGGAGAGATGGTGGAATGAGGTGGACATCATTACCCTAGGTACATGTAGGCTGCACATATGGTGTGACGCTAATTTGTGTACAACCAGAGAAATGAAAAGTTGTGCTCTATTTGTGTACAATGAATCAAAATGCATTCTGTTGTCATATATACGTAATTAGAATAAATAAATTAATTTTTTAAAAAGAGTGGCTTCCATTCTAATTATTACTTTCTGTCTGATAAGCAGACGATTCAGGAGGACTACCTTCTGATGCTGACCCTGCCGCTGATTTCTTGTGTGATTTTCAGTCACTTAATCACAGAGCCTCGGCTTCCCCTTTTGCATAAGGAAGGAGCAGAACTGAACCATGTTTTGCACAAACATAGGCCACTTTGCAGAGCACCAAGGAAACGAGACACACTGCGTCCCTGAACCCGGTCCCGTAGCGCTGCACAGACCAGGAACTGTCCCTGGCTGAGGGAAGCTGTGGGGACAGAGCACACAGACACCTCCGCTGGAGCCCAGTGGACGGCCTTTGCCGTCTCTGTCCTGCGGGAAATGCTGGGAGCACGCTTCACCACCCTGTCCTGTTCCGAGGTCCCCTTGCCTTCCAAAGTCACACACACAAAAGAAAACAAGAGCTTCCTGAAGGTGCTGGGAGACTCCTTCCTGGAACGCACACCTGGATGCTTCCAGAGCTCTTTTGACTTCTTATCATTCAGCCATGAGGGAAAGTCACCACAAAAGTCCCTGTCCTGGGGGACTCCAGGAGGCTCAGAGGCCAACTCAGAACACTGGGGCGAGGCCAAGGGGAGGACACCAGATGGAAGCCCGGGAGCTGCTCTTCTCCAGGGTGGAGGAAGCTGGCCACGCAGAAGCCGGGAAACAGATTCTCCCCTGCAGCCTGCGGAAGGAGCAGTGCCGGCCCCGACATTAGCCCTGCTACTCCATCTTGGACCTTTGACCTGCAAAACTGAAAGACAAAGAACTTGTGTTCACTGCTGAACTCCTAGGGGTACCTTGTTATAGTAGCTCCAGGAAACTAGGAAGAAACGAGACCAACGTGAATGCAAGAGTGACCGTGGCATCTAGACCAAACCCGAGATAGGATTACCTGGGCTTCCTTGAATTCCGTGAAGAGGGTCAAGTGAATCAGCCATGTGGCCAGCCTCCCTTCCCGCCTCAGCCTTCCCATGCCTGCCTGACCCGGGGACGTGCAGCTCCCAGGCGCCTGATTGTCGACTGCATGCCCAGTGGACAGCAGGGGTGCTAACACCAGCAGGGACAGCAAATGTTAGTGAGTGCTTACCACAGTCCATGCCTTCTTTAAACTCATTTCTCTTTCAATCTCTATATCTGTGTGTGAGTGTGTGTGTGTGTGTGTGTGAGAGAGAGGGGGGGGGAGGATGCACAATACCATCACCACCCCACTGTACACATGAGAAAACTTAACCCCCAGGAAGGTCAAGCTTTCCCAAGGTCCCAATGCTAAAATGAGCAATGGGTATCAGGAGGGAAAGAAAATCCTCAGTGTGTGTGTGTGTGTGTGTGTGTGTGTTTACAAACACATAGAGTTTTCTCCATTCTCCATGGACAGCCCCATCAGCACAATTTTGAGGTGTCAGGATCACATGGCACCTGTGATGGTTGATGTATCACTGAAAATAAAAATGCTCCACAGCATCTTTTCACCAGCCTTGTAGACTTCATGATGATGTTCAAGAATTAAGCATTTCCTGTGCTGGGATGCTCTGGATCTGCACATCCCAGCAGACTTAAGCTGGCAGCAAGGGGGCTCCAGAAGTTTTCTTAGGAGTGTGGAGGCTGTCATAAAATACCACAAGCTGCCTGCTTTAAAAAACAAAAATTGATTCCCACACAGTTCAGGAGGCCAGAAGCCCCAAATCAAGGTGTCTGAAAGCTCTGAGGGATCCGTGGTCCCATCCCTCTTTTGCAGTGCCGACCTTGGGCCTGAAGGTCCCCAGAGGTCCCAGCATGAAGGCCTGGTCACCAGCCTATGGGGCTATTGCCAGGTCACAGAACCTTTAGGAGGTAGAAGGCCATGGCCCTGGGGGTGTGCTCTTGAGGGGTTTGGGACCTCAACCCCTCCTCTTCCTCTCTTTGCTTCTCAGGTGCAGTGAGGTGACAGTCCTCCTCTAACATAAGCTGCCACCATGAACTGTCACCGTGATGTACCGTGTCACTACAGGCCTGAAGCAACAGAGGCAAGTGTTTATGAACGGAGACCTCTGACACTGCAGCCAGAGCAAGCCTTCCTCTCTATGTCATCACAGGTGTTTGGTCACAGTGACAGGAAGCCGGTGGACACACCTGTGTCTGGTGGTTGCAGGATCAGTCCCACTCCTTCCTCTACAGAACGGCACCCCTTCTCTGCCTCCATCTCCACCCCAACTTCTCCAGTGCTTCTCTCGTGTCCATTGGTTTATAAGGACACCCTGCCAGCAGCAGGCTTGCACCTCAAGAGCCTTGACTCGTGACATCTGCAAGACCCGCATTCCAAACAGCGCCACGTTCTCAGGCTCCAGGTGGGCCGGAATGCTGATGGCCACTCCTGCGCTCACTCCAGGTACCTTTCTTGCTCCGTGACTTATGAACATTGGGCTTCTTCAGGATCAAAACGGCAACAGAGAGGGCTGTCTCTGGGCCTAGAATGGTGCAGACACCTGCCCCCATGAAGTTAATGGAGACGGCAGACATTTCTCCTTCTCTGTCCTGCATGGCGGCTTTTGAAATCCTTTGAAAGGAAATCCACCACACTGATGTAGCTCTGCATATATCTTATCTTTATCAATAAAACCTCAGGAAAATTAGACTGTAAAGAAATATCTCCAAAACGCAGTAGCAGTTTGAATGAAATCTACAAAGGCTTCAAAGGAAGAATAAAGCCTCCCCCTCCTGAGGCTTTCCAGCCTTTCTGGAAAGGACGCCCAGCACAGATGGACCGCTGTCCTCACTTCAGTGTGTGAGAATGTAAATAACTGTTGCTTATTACAATGCAAACCCCAAAGGCTTATTGTTGCCGTCCAGTCAGTTTTTTTTTTTTTTTTTTTTTTTTTTTTTTT